>NC_134881.1:41272368-41297368 GCF_041734735.1 Babylonia areolata | reverse complement strand
TTGTGAATACATTTATAACATAGAGTGCTGGTCTTGTACTTTATTCTGTGTGAGACAGGGAGCCAATGGAGATGTTGCAAAAGAGGAGTGATGTCCATGACTCTTTGAATAGTTAGAAAAGCTTGGAAAACATATAGGCTATATGGGGATCAATGTATTACTCAGCGCTAGGCAAACACAGTGTTTGCGAATGAAAAAAAAGTGAGGGGGTATCGATCTGTCCATGCCAATGGAATAATGCACCAGGCATCGTCTGCCTCACGTGTGAAATATTTGATATCTATTCGAGCATTTCTGTGGGACTGTGTAGTCGACTGTTTCAAACATTTTGCACCATGATGGAATTTGCGTAATCAGTGGTTTGTTACAAAGAGGAAATGAAGACATAACAGAAAAAAAAGTGGAAAGGAATGATTTATGAAAAAAGATTAAAAAAAAATCACAAAGTCGTGTAAACACAGTAGAGATCACATCTTTCATCCTGGCGAGCAAACTAGAAAAAATAACAAAACAACAATAACAACATAACACACACATGCCATTATTTTAAAAGCATACACCTAAAAAAACCAAAAAAAACACCCAAGACAAAAAACAACAACAATAACAAACAAACAAAAACAGATGGGAAAATTTCTCTAAAACATTGAACAATAACCTATTTACATGGCTTGATCATCACATAATCGCTTCAACTGATAGTAGAAGGGGGAGGGGGGGTGTAGAGATACTGACAGAAGCGAACGGCAGGTCTCAAAAGTCCACAGTCCACGAGTTGGAACTGTCAGCCACAGAATGAGCGTCTTTGCCGCTGCCAACAACATACTTAACTGAAGATCGAGTTCTTTGTATATGACGCTGGAGTTTGGAAACGTATCGTGGTCAGGATGCTTGGGGCGCGCGACGGCAGCAGCTTCGTGACAATTACTTTGGTCTTCTTCGCTTGTGATGTTCTCGCCACAACAAATGGAGGTATTGGTAGAGAGAGAGAGAGAGAGAGAGAGAGAGAGAGAGAGAGAGAGAGAGAGAGAGGGAGAGGGAGAGAGAGTTTTCTTATCAGCCTATACATCTCTCTCTCTCTCTCTCTCTGCACACACACACACACACACACACACACACACACACGCGCGCGCGCGCGCGCTTGCTTCTTTTAACATCTATTCATTTTTTATGTTGCATTGCCAAGTCATTGCCGTATCCAGCATCAGAGAGACTTAGGAACTTAAACAAAACAACAACAGCAAAACACACACACACACACACACACACACACACACACACACACACACACACACACACACACACACACACACACACACACACACCAGCAACAACAACAACAATAAACAACAACAACAACAAAACACACCAAAATACAAACAAACAAACAAATATCGTTGCCTTTCCTATGTGTGGGCATTGTCACACAGCAGCGTAGGCTTGGAATCTGTATTTCCATTCTCTGAGGTGAATTTATTTATTTATTTATTTATTTATTTATGCAAGCTTATCTATTATTTATTCCCCCGTTGGTTTTTTTTTTGTTTTTGTTTTTTTTTTTTTGTGTGTGTGTGTGTGTGTGTGTGTTCTCAAGGCCTGACTAAGCGCGTTGGGTTACGCTGCTGGTCAGGCATCTGCTTGGCAGATGTGGTGTAGCGTATATGGTTTTGTCCGAACGCAGTGACGCCTCCTTGAGCTACTGAAACTGAAACTGAAACTGAGGTGAACGATCAGCCAAGGTTAGTTAACTAGCCCAAAGTGCCCCGCATGCAGCAGGTTACTGGCTTACATGGTATGTATACCTGCTAGCAGCAGCGGAGGAAAACCTCTGACACTGACCTGACCTAAACTGAGCCGAGCATTAGTTAACAGTGGAGATAAGAAACAATGATAGGTAACAACTGAAAGTTATTCGTCACGACAGCTGTATATAGGAACATAGAAATGGCAGTCCACCATACCGAGTATTTTGTGAGTGAAAAAGATGAGTGTATGTGTGGAGAAGGAGGGGGAGAGGGAGGGTGTGTGTGTGTGTGTGTGTGTGTGTGTGTGTGTGTGTGTGTGTGTGTGTGTGTGTGAGTGTGTGCGTGCATGCAGGGACACAGGAACGCTTTAGTCTGATTCTTTCTTTCTTTTTTTTTTTTTTAAACAATTCTCCCCTTCTGTCTCTATGCATTCCTGTGTTCAGTTCAGTTCTTCTTCTCCCATTTCTTGAGCTATAGTTATCTACTTATCTCTAGCTCATTTCATAATATAATTATTTACTTTTAATCTTTCAGACAGACCCCACCCACCCACTCCCACACACTCTCCCTCCGCCCGTTTGTTGCCCGTTTGTTTTCCAAACCCCATGCAATAACAACGAACACCTAAAGTCTTCGACGTCCTATTTTATGTTTTTGTTTTCCAACCCCACCTTAAAAACAGTCTCGGTAAATTTGACGTCACCGGAAGTCTTCAACGTCCATTTCTACATCAACACTAACGTGGAGGTGCTGGAGGCAGGGGTGCGTGACGTCACATCCGCCCAACAGCACTGGTTGCATCATGGGATCGACATGGGGCTGCAGGCCTGTGGGGACTTTCACTCCGCTCAGTATCTTGCCAGGTCAGCAGGTGTCTTTTATTTGGTTAGATTTGCCTAACCCCGAAAACAGAGTATGGCTGCCTACATGGCGGGGTAAAAACGGCCATACACGTAAAAGCCCATTCGTGTACATACGAGTGAACGTTGGAGTTGCAGCCCACGAACGAAGAAGAAGAAGATTAAGAAGAAGAAGAAATTAGATTTGCCAAGGCAGATTCTTTTCTTCCGAACTGATATGTCACAATGCACATTCAAAATATAATAGTAAACAACATTTGACATTCGATGAAGACAGCTCCAACAATTCTTCATCTTCTTCTTCGTTTTCTTATTCTTCTGCTCCTTCTTTTCCTTCAACTCTGTTCTAGTTTCAAGATGGAAGGTGGCAGAATGGTTAAGAGGCTTATCTGCCAATACAGTGTCTGTGAGGGTTTGGGTTCGAATCCCGGTCTCGCCCTTTCTCAGTCCCAAGATTGGAAAATCAAGCTGAAGGTCAAGTCATTCGGATGAGACGATAAATCGAAGCACTGTGTGCAGCACGCACTTGGCACACTTAAACAGAACCCGGACATGACAATTGACATAAATGTTGTCCTTTGGCAAAAGTCTGCATAAAAATCCTCTGTGATAGGTACACAAATATAATGATTATATGCATGCACTCAAGGCCTGACTAAGCGCGTAGGGTTATGCTGCTGGTCAGGCATCTGCCTATCAGATGTGGTGCAGCGTATATATATATATATATATATATATATATATATATATATATATCCCTCTCTCTATATATATCCGGTGTCCCCCAAAAAGTGAACCGCTTTTTGACTGAGCAGACGTTAAACGACAGGATAATTATGTCATGGGAGGAGATATCGGTGGAAGAAATACGTAAAAGCATTTCTGCTTGGAAGAAACGGCTTCGTTTAGTCGTGGAGGAAGATGGAGGCCACATTGAGCATTAACTGAAATAAGTGAGTTTTCCTCTGATATTGGAATTTTTGACATGCTGTTTTGAATTTGACAATACTCGCATAATTTGCGTCCGAACTTAAGATATTTTGCAGACTAGTTGATGATACTCTAAGGTTACTGTGTAAAAATTTCCAATGAGTTCGATTTCTCTATCACTGAGAAAATACTTGTCAAAAAGCGATTCACTTTTTTGGAAGACACCCGATATATTTTAATATATCCGAACGCAGTGACGATCAAGGTGGATTCTCTCTCTCTCTCCAATATATATATATTTGTTTGAACGCAGTAACGTCCAGGTTGGATTCTCTCGCTCTCTATCTATTCTTCACCCAGTCTTTCTTTCTCTTTTTTTTCCTTGCTTTTTAAAATTTTAAATTTTTTTTCCTTCTTCTTCCCTTCATTCTTACTTTCTCTCTCCTCCATAAATGTATTATTTGTACATGTCTTTGTACCATTCATATATGCTATTGATGTATTGAATTATGAGATGCACATGTTTACTTTTTTTGCTGTTGGAAGGGTGGGTGAATGGGGAGTAGGAGAATTTTTCTCCCTTGTGTGTGTGTGTGTGTGTGTGTGTGTGTGTGTGTGTGTGTGTCCGAACGCAGTGACCGCAGATCAGGGTGGATTCTCGTCACGACAGGTACCCAGACTTAACGCAGTCTTTCGGAGCCCACAACTACCGCCAAGCGGTGATGCACTACCTGTCCAACGGCCTCAAGGAGCGCCGTCACGGTTACCTGGAAGGAGGGTACTGGGGGCGATGGACTGTGGCGGACAAGGAGCATCGCCTGGTCGTCAGCGCTTCGCGGAGAATGGGCGGCGCCATTGACAGCCTCGTGTGGAACCACAAGGAGTTCATCAACGCCTGGGACCACGGAAGAGAACTGCAGATGGCGGTGTGTGCTTGTGGCGTGGTGTTGGAGGGGGATGGGGGAGGATGAGTTATGGGTCTTGGCGCTGTGGAATTTATCATCATTATTATTATAATAATTATTATTATTATATTATTATTACCATTGAGATGTTTTAAAAAAAAGATGAAGGAACCTGAATATGAAATGGAAAGAAATTCAAATACCATCTGATTCTTTTGACTCGAGGTTAACTCTTTCCATACGAACGGCGAAAGAGACGACGTTAACAGCGTTTCACCCCCAATTACCACCATCAAAATATTGCAAGCGGAAGGCTCTTATACTGAAGAGGTGAATGTTGACAAAGAATACCACAATTCTGACGACGGACGCTAAAGGTTGGGTCATTCAGACACCCACTGGACATCCGCGGGGTCTGTGTAGAGGAGAAGAGAGGACTGGCCGTACTGAGTGAGTTAAAACGGAGTAAGAGAGAGACACAGACAGAGACAGAGAAGGGTACTCTGGGGAAGTTTTGTACAGTTTAAATCTTTCATTTTCTTTGTCATACACGCTTTCTGATCTTTTAAGGGTTTTTTTTAGTGAAAAATCTTTGGTGTTATTTGAAAAAAAAAGAAAAGAAAAAAAGGAAGAAAAAAAAGCCCAGAAGTTATATTGTCTTGCAACATTTGATAGGCTCTCAAAGCCTGACCAGGGCCAGAACCCATTATATGCCCTCCCCTCCCCCGCCCCCTACTCCACCCGTATCCCCACAACCCACCCTTTTCAAAACAGATATGGTGCAGAGTTTAAGGATCAGTCTATACGCTTTAACAGCTCCTTGAAACTGACACTCTTTGTTTGTGTTTGTTTGTTTGTTTAGAAGTGCAGGTGTGATGTAGAATGATTATGATGGAGTTCTGCTTCGCATATTATTCTGTTGCCACATCCATCTGCTGATCGACTGATGGGATCTGCATAATATCGGGCATGAACGTAATTATTATTATTTTTTTTTTTTTATACAATTAACTCCAGGAAGACCTATTCCAGGATGTGCCTCCGAATGCTACTCAGTTTCAGTTCCTCAGTGAAGGACTTAAGTAGATACTATGAAATGAATTTATTTAGTCTTCAAAACTGAACGAGAAGTAAGTGATTCAAGTTGGTCTTTTTATCGACGGGCGCAATAGCCGAGTGGTTAAAGCGTTGGACTGTCAATTTGAGGGTCCCGGATTCGAATCACGGTGACGGCGCCTGGTGGGTAAAGAGTGGAGTTTTTTTACGATCTCCCAGGTCAACATATGTGCAGACCTGCTAGTGCCTGAACCCCCTTCGTGTGTATATGCAAGCAGAAGATCAAATACGCACGTTAAAGATCCTGTAATCCATGTCAGCGTTCGGTGGGTTATGGAAACAAGAACATACCCAGCATGCTCACCCCCGAAAACGGAGTATGACTGCCTACATGGTGGGGTAAAAACGGTCATACACGTAAAAGCCCACTCGTGTGCATACGAGTGAACGTGGGAGTTGCAGCCCACGAACGCAGAAGAAGAAGAAGGTCTTTTTATCGTTGACCTTTTTTTTTTTCGTAAACATTATTTTGATTTCTCTTCAACAATATTATTTAACGAACTGATGGGTACTCAGCGTTTGAATGACGTAATTCCTTGGACAGGCTGGGCTAATGACAATAAGCAACATGATTTGTTATTTTAAATATCTCACACCGATGAATGTCCCTGTGGCACAGGTACACAAACCCCAGAACATATTTTCCAACACCGCCCCACTTATGAGGATCTATGACGCCAGTTCTGGCCCAAGGGAGTAGAGCTACAGGCACAACTTTGGGGTGACCGGACTGACCTGGAGAAAACTGTGGGCTTCGTCAGGGCGACGAAGCTTCAAGTCTGACGCATCCCAACAAAATCGAACACTGAAGAAGAAAAAGATTTGTTATTTTGATTTCATTTTGCAGTTGCATGACACGTCATAGTCTACTTATCTCTGTTCCTTTCTTTTTGTGACCAGATGAATTTCTTACCAAACGGAGAATGTTACAATCCGACGGAGGCGGGAGGTCGCTATGACTTTCAGAAGAATTCATCTCACACCCACATCCAGTCTGTGCACGTTGCGGGACATCGCCTCACTACCAAGGTTTATAGACAGATACAGGTTATGCATGTATCCGGATTTTTGCCTGATTGTGCGGGTTTTTTTGTTTTTGTTTTGTGTTTGTTGTTGTCCTGTTTGTTTTTATTTGTTTAGAAATGATACTTCTACTTATATTGATACTATCTTTGGTCAGAGACCAAACTCTAATCGCTTTACAGGGTCGTTTGCACACAGTAAGCCGCCCACCTGGGTAGAAATGGCTGACAGCTGACTCTAGATGCTCATCATTCGTTTCCTTAATGTATCACAGTGTTTGCGATCAGGTGAATTTCTGTCAGGCTTCGATCACGCGTAAATACACTCGTACCCTTTGTTTTCCTTTCTAGCAGTATAATTCATTTAAAAAAAATCCACATTCCAGAAACAATTGTAGATGGTGTGAGAAAGAACGTGAGAATTGTAGCTCACAAACGCAGAAGAAGAAGAAGAAGAACCCCCCAGCCCCCACAACCTTCCCCCAATTCTTCCTCATCCCCTCCCTCTTCTTTTTCCCCGCAAAGACACCCCCCCCCCCACGCCCCTCGGCCCCCCTACCCACCACCAATGGTACCAGTTGCTGTTTTCTGAAAGAAAAAGTTAAAACTGACATCCTTCATCTGTAAAATGCGTACTTCTTTCCGACAGAACTTCACTGCATCAGACAAAAAATGTGTGTACAATGTTTATTTGTTCGCTTGGGCTTACTGTTATTATTTTTTTAAAGATCATTCTTCAGTTTATGTATATAATGGTGTGTGTATAAGTTGTGTGTGTGTGTGTGTGTGTGTGTGTGTGTGTGTGTGTGTCTGACATTGCGATGCCATTGCCTTGCCTTGATTTGCTTACGTTGCCTTGCCTTGTCTTGCTTTGCTTTGCCACACCTTAAGGCCTTGCCTTGCCATGCCCTGCCCTGCCCTACCCGGTCCTGTCATATCTTCTCATGCTTTGCCTTTCCGTGTCATGCCTTGCCTCATGTCGCTTTGCCTTGCCTTGCTTTGCTTTGCTTTGCTTTGCCGTGCCATGCTGTACCATGCTTAGCCTCGCATTGCTTTGCCTTGCCTTGCCTTGCTTTGACTCATCATGCCTCGCCTGACCAGGCCAGCCCACACCATGCCTTGCCTTGCCTCAGTCGCTTCGCATCACCTTGCCTTACTTACTACCAAACCCACCCCCACACCAATACAACCACATACTCCGAGATTCGTGTAACCCCTGCAATACACACCACACCACACCACAAAAAACGAAACGTATGGGTGAGTTTAACGACCTATTGGCATTTCGCTCTTAACCCTTTCACTGCCAGTCAATTTAGAGTGCAAAATTCCCTTGTGCTATAAACTCAGAAAATATGGTGTCCAAGAATATCTGGGGATTCCCCCTGTGGTGTGTAGAAAATGTGGCCTATTTTACCACCGAACATAAAGAGCAGTAGCTTCATGGATAACAGACCCATCATCTGGCCACCCTTCAGTCAGTGACATGGGTCCTCTACCTAGCTGCTGCATAAATGCTAGTTTGGCAGTGAAAGGGTTAAGGTCAAGTTTTTGCTCGTGGCTGTGGTCTGTGAAAAAACCACACCGTCCGCAGGTGCTGCCAGCGTTTTGGACGGAGCCGGACCCCCAGCACACCCACAGGCCGGGGCTTGGGTGCTCTGAGGGACAGACAGCCCTCAACACCGCCTTCACCTACCCCTTTCCCTTCTCCAAGACCGTCACGCTAGCCTGCCCCGCCGGCGTCACCCACCCGTGCCTCCACTTCCAGTCTTCCTTCACCATTGGCGGTACCACGATTATGATGTATTGTTGTTATTATGATTCGTGTCTATACGTGGTTAACTCTCTCCATACGAACGGCGAAAGAGACGAAGTTAACAGCGTTTCACCCCTATTACAACCATCAAAATATTACAAGCGGAAGGCTCTTACACTGAAGAGGTGAATGTTGACAAAGAATACCACAATTCTGACGGCGGAAGCTAAAGGTTGGGTCATAGAGACACCCACTGGACATCCGAGGGGTCTGTGTAGAGGAGAAGAGAGGACTGGCCGTACTGAGTGAGTTAAAGCGTTGGACTCTCAATCTGAGGGTCCCGGGTTCCAATCCCGGCAACGGTGCCTGGTGGGTAAAGGGTGGAGATTTTTCTGATCTCCCAGGTCAACATATGTGCAGACCTGCTTTATGTGCCTGAACCCCCTTCGTGTGTATACGCAAGCAGAAGCTCAAATACGCACGTTATTGATCCTGTAATCCATGTCAGCGTTCGGTGGGTCACGGAAACAAAAACATACCCAGCATGCACACCCCCGAAAACGGAGTATGGCTGGCTACATGGCGGGGTAAAAACAGTCATACACGTAAAAGCCCACTCGTATGCATTCGAATGAACGTGGGACTTGTAGCCCACGAACGACGACGACGACGACGACGACGAAGTTATGATGATGAGTATGCTTATGGGTTGTTATTTTTATCATCATCGTAGCACGCACGAAGACACACACACACACACAGAGTAACAGACGCAAATACACGGGTACACATGCATGTACCCGTTAACCGCAGCCAACCTCCCACCCCGTCACACCATCCTACTTCACCCCTACCCCTCTATATATATATATTTTTTCTTCTTCTTCTTTTCTTTTTTTCTCCTCTGGTATCATTATTCTGAAATGAAAGACGTAAGATTGAAGGAAACCACTACTACTACCACTAAGCCTACTGCTACACATACACCAAGAACACATACACACACACATACGCAACCCCCCCCCCCCCCACACACACACACACTATACACATACCCAAAGCCCCACTCTCCACACACAAACTAAGTCACACACACACTCGCGCTTGCACACACACACAAACACACAAATATGTTATTTGCTGTTGCGGAAGCTTTGCTGCGTAGTCCAACAGGACATTTGTTATAGTTGTTTGATGTTGGCGTTTATAACGTTTCCATTTTCCCTAGAGTTGTCTCTCCCTATTCACCCTCCACACATACACACACTTTTACCGCCCACCCCCCTCCCACAACCCCTACCCCCACGGTTGTTTTTTTTCTCGTCTAATATCACTTCAAGTGGAAAGACGTTAAACTGAAGACGAACGAACACACGCACACATATACAGAGAGAGAGAGAGAGAGAGAGAGAGAGCGAGAGAGAGCAAATCAAATCAAAACAAAACTAAAACGTTAACTGTTCCCAACAGGAGACATCCCACCCTACACCATTCTTCAGATGGAAGCCCCGACCGGTTACCTGACCGCCGACTTCACACACATCCAAAGCTTCGACCCGCAACAGGGTCACCTCGTCACCTACCAACGCGCCAAACCCGTCGTCATGTCCACCCCGGGTGGCCGCTACGCCATGGGGGTGTACGCCCCACCCGGCCAAGACCATGACAGACCTCTTCAGTACATGACCTGGACTTTCCACATGCCCACCGTGACGGATTCCACCAACAAGTGGAGTGTGGTGATGCGGAAGAACTCCTCTTCGTTCTTGTCTACTGACTCGGAGTTGCCGCCCATCATGTCGCAACCTGCGGCGCACCGTCACGTGCTGGCCTATGACGTGTACGCGTGCATAGGGACGGTGGATGACGTCGTGGAGTGCTTGATGACGCTGATGACGCCGGGTGGTGATGAGGGTTTGATCGGTTGAGTTTAAAAAAAAAAAGAAGAAAAAGAAAAAAAAAAAAAAAAAGAAAGAAGAAGAAAAGATTGATGATAAATAAAGAAAGTCGTTCTTTCTATATTTATCATCAATCTTTCTTTTTCTTTCTTTCTTTCTTTAATTTTTAAAATTTTTTAAAATATTTTTTATTAAATACAGCCAATCGAACTTTTAGACTCAACAATCAGGGGTTGTTGTCGCAATGTACGCGTTGGGTTGTAAGCACAGGTTTTTTGAATGAAGGCACTAGCAGAACTTAGTCTTGTACCGTGTTATTTGTTTTTGGTTTCTTTTTCGTTCTTTTTTGACATTGCAATGCTCTTATTAATATATTTTGTAAGAGAGAGAGAGAGAGAGAGAACAACATCAAACAATAGCAATGACATCACTCTCTTTTCCCGTATACCTGCGCAGCATAGGTGCTAACAGACACATGCTGGCACACACACACACACACACACACACACACACGCGCGCACGCACGCACACACAAATTAAGCGCTCATGTGCACATGAACACAACCCTGCAAAAATAGCATGCATTTAAATCAGCTGGAATCTTTTTTTAATGACAAAAAGAAAGTACACCCCACTTGAAACAACCTATTAAAAAACAAAGAACAAAAAACAAACAAGAAAAAAACCGCCCAAAACAACAACAACAACAACAAAAACCATATAAAAATAAAGAAAAAAGAAAAAAAAGCTCGGCTTGGAAACGGAAAAAAAAGCAGGGGAGAGAAATCCATCTCATATCTTTGCCTGTGTTGGCAAAACACACACACACACACACACACACACATAAACAAACACACACACACACACACACACGCGCGCGCACACACACACACACACACACACGCAGAGTCAGCAACATCCCCAGATGACTATGACATTGTCCTTCATTCATCCTATGTAGATATACTTGAACAGAAAACAAAATTTCGTGAAGGGCACGTCCAGCATTGATGCAGACATTTTGGAGTTCCTATTGCAGAACTGGCAGACATTAATTTTTTGTGCATATACGTTACAGACAACAGGGACACGAGCTCTGCATGTTACACGATTTAAAAGAAAAAGAAAAGGAAAGGAAAAGAAAAAAAACAACCAACACACACACACACACACACACACACACACACACACACACACACACACACACACACACACAAGACCGTTCACTTTACATAAACGTATAACACAAGTCTCAGACTGAGACATTCCCGTATATATTCCAGTGGAGTACATGATGGCCAAGTGGGAGCATGTCCGTACCTATTGCTAGCGAGAGAAAATAATTTGAGCCGGGTGCGAGATTGAATCCCATACTCGCCATCATATTATAGTATTTTCTTCCCCTCCACTAGAATTCCCATGAGAGGAGGTCTGGACGCGTAGTCATTCGCGGGTAAGTCTATAAACCGATCGTAACCAACTGGGAAAAGATCGGGGGAAAAAAGAGTTTGGAAATTTTTTTGCTGGTGCATAAAATAGCTTTCACCCAAACAGCTGCATAATTCCACATCAGATTCATTGGCTTATCTGAAAACATATTAAAACACACTGTTATAATTGTATGTGTTTCTGTATTCTGGTGTGTGTACCAACTAATTTTGCTGTTTGTGAAACAGAAAACAAACAATAATTTGATCTTTTTCTACAGTTGTGGTCTCCGGCCGAGTTGTCTTTTCGCCCTTGACCTTTGCGAATAACTCTGGAGTATGATAGGCTTACGGAGAAAATATAAGAAATAAATTGCTGTTGTTTCTTTTTTTTTTTATACTGTACCTAATTATTTTGTAACAGAAAAATAAAAGTAAGGTTACAAAACTATGGAACTAATTGTTAGTGTAAGTCAAAATTATAGTGCAAATACATTCATTGCGGAAATGTTGCTTGGTTCCTTGGAGACGATTCAACTATGGCGGACAACAGTGGAGGTGTAAGTACAACTTTGAGGAAACATGTTTGCTTGGAGAAGTAATGAAATGACATAAACTATCTTTTTCCATTATTGTACACGTATGGTCCTTCACAGGGAGTCTGTTAGACAAAATGCATTGTTTTATTCTTTGTTGTGATGAATTTCAACTTTTCCCGCCTGCAATTGTTGACCATCGTTGAGTGATAGAGTGTTTCGTTTCGAATTAGATTGGTGAATTGTTTATGGCAACACCTTCATCTCTGGTCTTAATCCGCAAGAAAACTAAATCCCTTTAACACTGGAAACGAAATATTCAGTTGGTGTATGTGTGTGTGTGTGTGTACATTTTAATACTGAATCTCTGTGTATCTGCGCCAGATTTTGTGCATCTATTTTATAATTTTTTCTTCACTCTTCAGTGATGTAATTTAGTTTCTCTGCTTAGCAGAGATGGTGTAGCGTATATGGACTAGTTCGTAAACTAGGATACATCAATGATGAAGCTGAAAATAAAACTTTATGAAACTTCAGACACAATTAACAGAATCACAGAATCACAAAAATGTTTGGCTATAGGCTAAAAGCCTTTTGCCCTCATAATCAGTGTCCATTTGTGTGCTTTTGGATCACTTGTTGTGAACAGACCCTTGTTTAAATCAGGCATAGTGTATACTACATTTATCTACAGCTCAATAAAGATTTAACTCTGTGGAAAATACGTGGTCCTTAAACTTTTTGTCAATGTGATTTTTGAAGGCGTTTACCGATGGTGCATTGATGGTGTCATAGGAAAGGTTATTCCACAGATTTATGATACGGTTAGTAAAAAACTTGCGGAACTGGTTAGTTAAGAAATTAGTTTTGTTTATTTTGAAGTTGTGTCCTCAAGTTTTATCGTAGTTAGCCATAGTAAACAAGGAAGAGGTGGTGCAAGGATCATAAATATTGTGCATGATCCTGTATACTTCAATGAGATCACCTCTTAATCTTCTAAACTCTAGGCTAGGCATATTAAAAAGAGCCAGGCGCTCGTCATAACTAAGATCTCGAGTACTATTAGTATTACTAGTTATACACTTGGTAAATCTGCGTTGAACACCTTCAATCATATTTATGTGCTTTTTAAGGTAAGGGCACCATACTGAGTTTCCATATTCAATAATGGGTCTAACCAGAGCTTTGAACAATGGAATCATAATTTCGAGAGATTTATTAGTTATAGTTCTCAAAAGAAGACCAGAAATTTGATTTCCCTTTTTCACTATATTATTTATATGTGCCTCAAAGCTTAGTTCTGGATCCATCGTGACCCCTAAATCTTTTTCGGCAATTGTACTATCCATTGTTCGAGTTACCCCCTTTTCCTGTATCGTGTACTGATACTGTGGATTATTCTTTCCAAGATGCAGAACTTTGCATTTCTCGCTGTTAAATTGCAGTAGCCAAGTATTTGTCCATTTAACTAGATTATGGAAACACATTTGTAAGTGATCTCGATCTTCTATATTTCGGATGGCAGAGTAAGCCTTGGTGTCATCTGCAAAGATTTTTACTTTACAATCTACCTCACCAGGCATATCATTTATATATTGTTCATATTGTGATGGCCAAAAAAGGCATGTAAAGGTGGAGGAGATTTTACCCAGTTCAGTCATGTTTTCTTGTCTGTGTTGTGATGTTGCACCGGGCCCAATTTCTCATTTGAGATGATTCAGTTATCCCTGTCTTGTAATATCATTATGCATAATAAGTTTCCAACTGAATTATCTGCTTGTATTATAACAACACATTCTGATGTGGAAATAGCTGCATTTGACTTGTTATCAGTTATCGCAGGCTTTTATAAAACTTATGTATTGTTGATTGGGCAGTACCAGTAATACTGATTCATCACATGTCATGAGGTTTGTGTCAGGTACCAGTGTTTTGATGCAGACATTTTGTTTTATTTTCTCAAATTGAGATCATGCCTTTGAAAATGCTAAAACTTATTAAATTCACATTTTTGACAGGAGATGTTTCCTGACTATGAGTCAGTCAAAGGCATTTATTTATTTATTTATCTGTTTTTGTTGACGGGCGCAATAGCCAAGTGGTTAAAGCATTGGACTTTCAATCTGAGGGTCCCGGGTTCGAATCACGGTGATGGCGCCTGGTGGGTAAAGGGTTGAGATTTTTACGATCTCCCAGGTCAACATATGTGCAGACCTGCTAGTGCCTGAACCCCCTTCGTGTGTAAACGCATGCAGAAGATCAAATACGCACGT
This sequence comes from Babylonia areolata, assembly GCF_041734735.1. Lineage (NCBI taxonomy): Eukaryota > Metazoa > Mollusca > Gastropoda > Neogastropoda > Buccinidae > Babylonia > Babylonia areolata. Next base: position 41,282,900 of record NC_134881.1, on the reverse strand, counting down.
TAAAGATCCTGTAATCCATGTCAGCGTTCGGTGGGTTATGGAAACAAAAACATACCCAGCATGCACACCCCCGAAAACGGAGCATGGCTGCCTACATGGCGGGATAAAAACGGTCATGCACGTAAAAGCCCACTCGTGTACATGCGAGTGTACGTGGGAGTTGCAGCCCACGAAAGCAGAAGAAGAAGAAGAAAAATCTGTTTTTGTTGCGCTTCACCAGGAGGTTGGGGGGACAGGGGCGCCTCCTATGGAGACTGTGATAGAGATGTCGGAGCCCCAGGGTTCCAGCACCAACACAAAATCGGATGGAGGGGGGGTAGAGCCAAAGGTCATCAACATGAAGGCTGTCAGTGTTCCGGACGAATCACAGGTGTCCGAGGAAATCCAGGCCATGTTGGACAACATGGACACTGATCCCTTTTCTGAAGATGAGGTACAAGAGGCTATGGGGATAAGTGTGTTTGTGTGTGTGTGTGAGTGTGTGTGTGTGTGTGTGTGTGTGTGTGTGTGTGTGTGTGCAGTGTGAGTGTGTGTGTGTGTGTGTGTCTGTGTGTGTGTGTGTGTAGTGTATGTGTGCAGTGTGAGTGTGTGTGTGTGTGCAGTGTGAGTGTGTGTGTGTATGTGATGTGTGTGTGTAGTGTATGTGTGCAGTGTGAGTGTGTGTGTGTGTGTGTGTGTGAGTGTGTGTGTGTGTGAGTGTGTGTGTAGTGTGTGTGTGTGTGTGACTTTGTGTGTTTTACTGGATGGATGTATGTGTTCACAGGTTGAGGTGTGTGGGTAGAAGATGTACACATGTGAGCATGAGTGAGTGAGCTTGAGTGTGAATGCAGGTGTGTGTGTGTGTGTGTGTGTGTGTGTGTGTGTGTGTGTGTGTGTGTGTGTGTGTGAATATGTGCGTGTGTAAATATGTGTGTGTGTATGGAAATATGTGTGTGTGTGTAAATGCATGTGTGTGTGTGTGTAAATATGTGTGTGCAAGTGTATGTGTATGTGTGTGTGTTTGTGTGTGTGTGTTTGTGAGTGTGTGTGCGCGCGCGCGTGTGTGTGTGTTTAAGTTAAGTGTTTAAGTTAAACCAGGGTATAAACCAGTTGATTGTCTGTTTCTTTTTGATCAGCATCTCTGAGAACAAGACACGGTTACCAAGTTACTTACCAACAAAAGACTTACCACATTTATCAGTGTTTGTTGAATTTTTTTTAAATGATGGCTATGCTACCAGAAACAGATGTAATGGAAAATACAGCAACGTTGTCATGTATCCTTTTGTTTTCTGCTCAGGCTGAGCTCCGCTTTTTGCATTCCAAACCAACATGCTTCATCATTCTTGGGAAACCTGGAGTGGGCAAATCAACCCTGGCACGACGCTTCGCTCAGGAGTGGAAATGTGAACTGATCAATTGTAAGTTTGGCTGTTTGTATTCATGGCTGTTTATTTTATATTCAGTCATGGTTTTAGGACTCTTGTGTGTGTGTGTGTGTGTGTGTGTGTGTGTGTGTGTATGCATGAGGAAGTGTGTGTGTGTGTGCAGGCATGTGCATAAGTTTGTTCATTCTATAGTTTAATGTCTTTTCATGGGAAGTGACATTAGATGGTATGTGTGTATGCATGCATGAGATATATATATATATAGATAGATAGATAGATAGATAGAGAGATAGAGAGAGAGAGAGAGAGAGAGAGAGAGAGTGTGTATGTGTGGGTGTATGTGAATGTATGTAAACAGGGAACGTTTTGTTCGTGTACACACATGTTCAGACGCACATACTTGCAAGCTAGAGCACGTTTTTATGCCCCCGTATGCACTGTGTGTGTCTTCAGCGACAGAGCTGCTCCTTCAAAACATGGAGCTGCAGACTGAGATGGGACAACGCTGTGTCGAGATCCTGACAAGGGGGGAGGCAGTGCCGGAGGAAATGGTTCTGAAGATCATCCAGGACAAGATAGACTCTCCTGAAGTTGCCCACCATGGTACTGGAATTGTTCCCTCTTTCGGCTGGTTATATTTTCGTTTTTGTTTACTGTTTCGATTTGACGATTTTTTTTTGATTTTTTGATTTTTTTTACCCTTATATTCCCTTTTACGTTGTGTGTGATGATTATAGGTTCTGTTACCTACTACCATTTAAAAAAAATTATTGTTGAACAAGATAGAGGCTAAAGCTAAGAAGCTAAAAACACATGCCCACAGCAGTACAGAAGTATTCAAAGGAACCAACCAGCTGTTAAGGATAAATCAGTACTTATGTTACAATTGTTAAGTTCTTGAGTGGCCCAGGACATAAACCTCCATCCACTTCTTGTGCTAAAAAAAAGTGCTCCAGAGCGGCAATCTGTGTATGTGGCATTGTTGGAATGTTGATATTGTGAAATCATTTAACTCATGTCAAATTATTATTGTTTGATAATGTGTTCAGTAGTTTGCATTATAGAATATTTTTTTGTGTAATTATTACCCTGTATGACCATGAATTCCGAAGCAAACAGTTGTCACTGAGCATAAAATAGGCTTGGCACTGAAAGGGTTAAACAGCGTCCAAAGGTGACAATCCAGTGGGTTCTGTGTGCAGGTTACGTGCTGGATGACTTCCCCTGCATGTCAGAAGCCACCATGACCATCAAGGACCAGGTGGAGCTGATAAAGAGCTGGAAGCTCAAACCTGACTTCATCATCAACGTCAAGGTAAGCCTCCTTAAACCTGACTTCATCATCAACGTCAAGGTAAGCCTCCTTAACTCTCTCCATACGAACGGCGAAAGAGATGACGTTAACAGCGTTTCACCCCAATTACCATCATCAAAATATTGCAAGCGGAACGCTCTTATACTGAAGAGGTAAATGTTGACAAAGAATACCACAATTCTGACGACGGAAGCTAAAGGTTGGGTCATTCAGACACCCACTGGACATCCGAGGGGTCTGTGTAGAGGAGAAGAGAGGACTGGCCGTATTGAGTGAGTTAAACCTGACTTTATCATCAACGTCAAGGTAAGCCTCCTTAAACCTGACTTCATCATCAACATCAAGGTAAGCCTCCTTAAACCTGACTTCATCATCAACGTCAAGGTGAGCCTCCTTAAACCTGACTTCATCATCAACGTCAAGGTAAGCCTCCTTAAACCTGACTTCATCATCAACGTCAAGGTAAGCCTCCTTAAACCTGACTTCATCATCAACGTCAAGGTAAGCCTCCTTAAACCTGACTTCATCATCAACGTCAAGGTGAGCATACTTAAACCTGACTTCATCATCAACAAGAAGGTCAGTTGTTGTTGCCTTCTTAAACCTGACTTCATCATCAACATCAAGGTAAGCTGTCATTGGTAATTCTTAAACCTGACTTCATCATCAACATCAAGGTAAGCTGTCATTGGTAATTCTTAAACCTGACTTCATCATCAACATCAAGGTAAGCTGTCATTGGTAATTCTTAAACCTGACTTCATCATCAACATCAAGGTAAACTGTCATTGGTAATTCTTAAACCTGACTTCATCATCAACATCAAGGTAAGCTGTAATTGGTAATTCTTAAACCTGACTTCATCATCAACATCAAGGTAAACTGTCATTGGTAATTCTTAAACCTGACTTCATCATCAACATCAAGGTAAGCTGTCATTGGTAATTCTTAAACCTGACTTCATCATCAACATCAAGGTAAGCTGTCATTGGTAATTCTTAAACCTGACTTCATCATCAGCATCAAGGTAAGTTGTTGTTGCCTCCTTAAACCTGACTTCATCATCAACATCAAGGTCAGTAGTTGTTGCCTCCTTAAACCTGACATCTTTATCAAGGTCAGCTGTCGTTGCTTCTTTGATTAAACCTGACTTCAGTGTTAACACCAAACTGAGACTGCCCTTCATTTTGCAGATGCCTGATAACGATCTTTATAGACGGCGCCTTGGGCAGAAGCTGGACCCTTTGAATGGTGAGCTGTACACCAGGGAAGTCTACGCTCCAGAGAAACCCTTGCAACCGGTATGAATGATCGCTTTATCGCTGATGTGGATAATGTTTTGGTGTGTATCTAGTATATACCAGTACTTGTGTGTGTGTATGTGTGTGCAGTGTGTGGAGGTGTAGTGTGAGTGTGCGTGTTTGTGTGTGTGTGTGTGTGTGTGTGTGTGTATGTGTCTGTGAGCATGCACCTGAGTGCCTTTGTATACATGTGCATGCACTTGCATTTATGTGTGCATGTGTATGTTTGCTTGTTAGAGTTGCATTCCATAGTACCATTCTGTCTGAACGCAAAATCGACCCTGAAAGACAAATTTGGAATCTTCAAAGCTGCACTCATTCCAAGTTTTATTTTCCCTCCAAAAATGTTTTTTTTTTTGTTTTTTTTTGTTAACCCTTTTAACCCTTTGAGCCCTGACAACCGTTTTACTGGTGGTGGGGAGGGGTGGCATAATGCCTGGCCACCGGTTGAGTGGTGTGTAAACACTTGTGTCATGTTTTGCTATTGGTTGACTTATATTGAAGAGCCAGTCAGAAAAACTGTAATATTCTGACGTCAGCGAACGTAGTACCAACATTGCCGCGCCTTTTCACTGTGTTTTGTGTATGTGCTTTGGAGAAAAAAGATTGATTTCTACCATGAAGTGTGTAGAGTCTCAACCTGACATGCCTCCTTTGATCAACTGATTCTGCATGCTCAGATTCATTTTCAACATCACCAACTGTAGCAAAATCATCCGATTCAAATTCTACCTCACTATCAGAGTAATCATTGTCATACTCTTCTTCCGATAAATCATCATGCATATCAATTACTTGCTGCGTTGTGTACAGTTGTTTTCTCGCATGTTTTGTCCCTGATTTCTGCCCTGACAGGCCAGGTTGAGACTCTGCACGCTTCAAGTGTTTATGCACCGCTCAACCGGTGGCTGGGCATTATGTCATTTTTCTCTGCCACCGGTAAAGCGGTGGTCAGGGCTCAAAGGGTTTAATACCAATTATTTGCAAATTTTGGCTCAGGAGCTCAGGCAGAAGGGTTAAAATTGCTCAGGAACTCAGGGCTCAAAGGGTTAATCCATTGAGATCAAAGAACTCTTGTAGTTCAGTTTGTGTCAGCCACTATTCTGTGTTTGGATTTCTTCCTTGTGGGATTGCATTGCTTTTGTTCAGCAACATGAGTTACACACCACTGATGAGTGCACAAAAAAAAAAACCACCCAGTAACTGCCAACCCCATGATGCAGGCGGCTAGCTTGTGGTGCAAATGACCCTGCGTTTGTAAAGCGCTTAGAACTTGGTCTCTGACCGGGGATAGGCGCTGTATAAGTATCCATATCATTTATTCGCTCATCCGTTCACTTCAAGCTCATGCAACAGTGATCTTTTTTTAAAATTTTTTTTTATACCAAGCTTCAGCAGTCAAGGGGTTAAAGTGTGTGTAAAAGAAAAAAAAAAGAAAAAAAAGAAAACAAGAGAGGCAAGGCCTTCAAGACTCTTGTGATAAATTAAGTCCCTTAGCATTAATTACAGAGTAATTTCCCTTTTTTACTATCTGCACCAAAACGTTTTCAAAATAAATAAAAATTCCATGCTTAGCAAAACAAGTTCCTGTTTGAACAAAAACTGATAATAATGACTCCTCTTGTTGTTGTGTCAGAATAAGAGGTCAAAGTGCCAAGTTTAGAGAATACAAAAAATATAAATATAACAGTAAATGCAGTTTGCATATAATTAGGCTTTTTTTTTTTTTTTTTGTGCCCATCCCAGAGGTGCAATATTGTTTTAAACAAGATGACTGGAAAGAACTGAATTTTTCCTCTTTTTATGCCAAATTTGGTGTCAACTGACAAAGTATTTGCAGAGAAAATGTCAATGTTAAAGTTTACCACAGACACACAGACACACGGACACACACACACACACACAGACAACCGAACACCGGGTTAAAACATAGACTCACTTTGTTTACACAAGTGAGTCAAAAAAAAGGAGTGTGCATTTGTGAGTATGAGATCAGGCTGGCGTACACTATGAACACGACATGGGGCTGAAGACTGACATCTGATTTTTTTTTTTTTTTTCATGACAGCCGAGCCCTGACAAAGATGAGGAAGAGGAAGACGAGGATGAGGAGCCAGAGGATGAGGAGGAAGGGGAAGAGGTAGGTCAAAGTTCAGTCACCATCATCATCACTCTGGACGCACGTTTTACCGAGATGCTCGCGCTCGTCTACCAAATGTCAGCGCTTTGGCTGATAATTTATTTTAGCTCATTATTAGATTATCATTAACTTTTTTGTAAATATCAGATATCATCATCTTTTGCAATATATTCTCCAGATCAGGTGTACAACACTTTCAGAAAAAAAACAGAAACATAGCAAAAATGATTTTTGTATGTTTCTATGTCATTTTGATATGTCGGCTTCTATGTTCTATCTGTCTATCTATCTGTCTGTCTGTCTGTCTATCTATCTCTCTATCTATGTCTCTGTCTGTCTAAGCAGCAGATTCCTGATGTTCAATGCGCTGATCAGGCCTTGAAGATGTACAGGTGATCTACAATACATTATGTACATATATATGTCTGTATCAGTCTATCTATCTATCTATCTGTCCAATTTTTCAACAGAACGAAGACTCCACAGCAGAGCTGCCCCTGGAAGTGCTGGAACGCCTGATTCGCCGACCAGAAGACATGCAGCCCCAGGTGGATGAAAACCTCAACGCATACAAGGAGAACATGCTGAGGATCCTTGAGGTGAGATCCTGTTTTTCCATCTTTTTGCCGCGTTTATCGCATGCTGCGTCACATGTTTACGGAATGTATTGCAGTACAATGCAGTATCAGTATCAGTATCACTATCAGTAGCTCAAGAAGGCGTCACTGTGTTCGGTCAAATCCGTATACGCTACACCACATCTGCCAAGCGGATGCCTGACCAGCAGCGTAACCCAACGCGCTTAGTCAGGCCTTGAGAGAAAAAAAAAAGATAAAATAAAAAATAACAAAAATAAAATAAAAATTAAAAAAAATATAAATAAAAAATAATAGATAAATATCTAGAAATACTACTACTACTACTACTATTTATAAGGCGCAAAATCTTGATTAAGTCAACTCTAGGCGCGCACACACACACACACACACACACACACAAAAGCAAATACAATGCAGTGCAGTACAATACAATGCAATGCAGTACTCTACAATACAATGCAATGCAGTACTCTACAATACAATGCAATGCAGTACTCTACAATACAATGCAATGCAGTACTCTACAATACAATGCAATGCAGTACTCTACAATACAATGCAATGCAGTGCAGTACAATACAATGCAATGCAGTACTCTACAATACAATGCAGTGCAGTGCAGTACAATACAATGCAATGCAGTACTCTACAATACAATGCAATGCAGTGCAGTACAATACAATGCAATGCAGTACTCTACAATACAATGCAATGCAGTGCAGTACAATACAATGCAATGCAGTACTCTACAATACAATGCAGTGCAGTGCAGTACAATACAATGCAATGCAGTACTCTACAATACAATGCAATGCAGTGCAGTACAATACAATGCAATGCAGTACTCTACAATACAATGCAGTGCAATACAATGCAGTGCATTACATACATGCAATGCAGTGCAATACAATACATTGCAATGCAGTACTCAACAATACAATACAATGCAATACAATGCAGTACAATAAAATGCATGCAAGTAACCAAACAATACAATGCAGTGCAATACAATGCAGTGCAGTACTCTATCAATACAATGCAGGTGCAATACAATTCAATGCAATGCAGTACTCTCAATACTTACAATGGCAATTACAATGCAGTGCAATAAAATAGCAGTGCTGTACTCTACAATACAATTGCAGTGCATCAATACAATGCAATGCAGTACTCTACATACATACAATGCAATACAATGCAGTGCAATAAAATGCAGTGCAGTACGCTACAATACAATGCAGTGCAATACAATTACAATGCAATGCAGTGCAATATAATGCAGTGCAGTACTCTACAACACAATGCAGTGCAATACAATTACAATGCAATGCAGTACTCTACAATACAATACAATGCAGTACAATAAAATGCAGTGCAGTACAATACAATGCAATGCAGTACTCTACAATACAATGCAGTGCAGTACAATAAAATGCAGTGCAGTACAATACAATGCAATGCAGTACTCTACAATACAATGCAGTGCAGTACAATACAATGCAATGCAGTACTCTACAATACAATGCAGTGCAGTACAATACAATGCAATGCAGTACAATACAATGCAATGCAATACAATACAATACAGTACAATACAATACAATGCAATGCAGTACAATACAATACAATACAGTACAATACAATACAGTGCAGTACATTACGATACAGTGCATCTTTATTCATCCATTTTGAAATTAATTGTGCATCCAAAGGCTCACCGCTCACCCTACACAATATCTCAGCCCACAGCCAAGTCCAGCACACTGGCAACATGGCAAAGGTTAGATCGTTTTTTGTTTTTTTTTCGTATATTGGTTTAGGGTTATACTAATTTGTACTGCAATGTTGCTGTGTGTGTGTGTGTGTGTGTGTGTGTGTGTGTTGTGCATGTGTGTGTGTGTGTTGTGCGTGTGTGTGTGTGTGTTGTGCATGTGTGTGTGTGTGTGTGTGTGTGTGTGTGTGTTTTACGTGTGTGTGTGTGTGTTGTGCATGTGTGTGTGTTGTGCGTGTGTGTGTGTGTGTGTGTGTGTGTGTGTTGTGCATGTGTGTGTGTGTGTGTTTGTTGTGCATGTGTGTGTGTGTGTGTTGTGCATGTGTGTGTGTTGTGCATGTGTGTGTGTGTGTGTGTGTGTGTGTGTGTTGTGCATGTGTGTGTGTGTGTGTTGTGCATGTGTGTGTGTGTTGTGTGTATGTGTGTGTGTTGTGCATGTGTGTGTATGTGTGTGCATGTGTGTGTGTGTGTTGTGCGTGCGTGTGTGTGTGTGTGTGCGTGTGTTGTTCATGTGTATGTGTGTGTGTGTGTGTGTGTGTTGTGCATGTGTGTGTGTGTGTGTGTGTGTGTGTGTTGTGCATGTGTGTGTGTGTGTTGTGCATGTGTGTGTGTGTGTGTTTGCAGGATTACATGGCAGATCACAACCAGCAGTACTTGGTTGAAATGGACGGCAACCAAGCTCCCAGTGTTCTGTTCAAGGTACATAGATGTTGTTTGTCACTGACAGTTTGACATCCACGGTAAAAAAAAAAAAAAGAAGAAAGTTTGATATTAGTATTTACCATGTATATTTTCCTAGATGGTTTAACTGACTCAGAACAAATAGTTTTCTCCCTTGCTATTTTCCCAACAGACGACCCATTTGTTAGAAAAAAAAAATCACAAAAAATACAAAACATAAAGTAACTGAATGAAACTTGCTGTACTTGACCCACTGACCCCTCTCCTCATGTTCTGTGTACGCCCACCCCTGTCCCTCTTCACTGCTCTCAGAAACTGAGTCACTGTCAGTACCTTCTTGCTGGTAGCTTTCTTCACTGCAGATACTTTATGCAGTGTGTTCATCATCCTCGTCGATGTAGAAACCTTCAGTTTGAAACATTTCAATCACTTCAGCAGCAGTAAAAGCCGCTGTCGTGATCTAGTTTGCTCCAAAAATTTCCACTTGTATCACCTGCGACGCCATTTTTGATACATATACAGATTAACTTGTCATGTGGGGTACTCACTGGCTCACTGGTGAGTGTGTTGTTATGGAATCTCACGAAGAAATTCCATTCAACCCATGACACGTTCACAATTCCCAGTGTTGCTGTGATTGTTATGCTACCCCATGAGAAAAACGTGGAAATTTTTTAAATTGTTGAAACGGCTATAGCGTTCCTTTGTCCGAAACACTGCCTTACGTCAGGAACACTATAGTGTTCCATCATCCAGAGTGAGTTAAGATTTACTCTCTGTCATTTTAAAGGGAAGGAAGATGTTTGATGGTTTTTTGGTTGTTTTCGTGTGTGTGTGTGTGTTGTGTGTGTGTACATGAAATAGCCTGCATGACTACTTTTTATTATTTTTATTTTCTATTTTTTATTGTTTTGTGAGAAATAGGAATATGAATTTTGAAAAGACCCCAGTATAAAAAAAAAATAGAGAAAAAACCCCAGAAACTTTGAAATACTTTTTTCCCAACAACATATGATTAAGTGTCGTACACCTAAACTGCAACATAGAAGAATGACAACTTGTCACAGGAAGAAAAGAATTCTAATGGGAACACACAACACATCCAGAAGAAAACTGACTTTACATTTTTTCAGTCATTCTATTTTCCCTCTGCAGCAACTTAAAAATTATTATTTGTATTCCACCTTTGGGTTTACACACGTTTTGTTATTGCATCATAAAAAGAAATCACCCTTTTAGTGATTCTGTGGCACATTAATACAAATTCCGTCTTTGGGTTTACACTTGTTTTGTTATAGCATCATAAGAAATCAATCCTATTAGTGATTCTATACCACATTCTAATTCAAATTCCATCT
>NC_134881.1:41262368-41267368 GCF_041734735.1 Babylonia areolata | reverse complement strand
GAAACGGAAGGGGAAGGTAAGGCCAGCTTTTACACAAAGAAAACAAATAGATTTTTAGCTTCGAAAGTATTGTGAAGAACAACGGGGTACAACATGATTCTATTCGTAAAATATGTGTTGGATTTATTTATTTGACTGACCAAATATTCAAAGTTGAATGGATTGGCCAATGATCTATCAGAATTTCTCCTCTCTCTCCCCTCTGTTCCCACTCTCCCATCACCTTACCCACCATTCTTCTAAATTTTCTTCTTTTTTTTTCCTTCGTGTTTCTCTTCTTCCAGGCCGATTACTGTGGTGATAATAAATTTAATCTCATGTTAATATTGACATTAGCATTATTTTACTATATTATGTATTGTTTGTTTATTTGTTTCATTTCATTATTTCATTACTTACTGTTTATGAATGCTATTAGATACAATTGATAATATGGTTCATCAGCCGCCATGATAAAATCGAAGTGCAACGTTGTGAGCACAGTATAAGCTTTAAGCTTGTTGATGCTCTTTTGTCATTCATTGCATTGTAATCATGTGTATTGTTGAACAATTAAAGATGATTTAAACCAAAGCAGTGACAACAACAACAACAACATAGGAAGAAACCTGACAGAACAGCAAAATCCAACCAAAAACAAAAACAAAGAACCCCCCCAAAAAAACAACAACAACAACATCCACATGGAAACAATGATGAAAACACCAGGTTTAATTACACATACTTCACCGTGACCCAACTAGTGCAGACTCCGGCAGGGGTCTGACATTCCTGTCCTGTGCAAACTACTATCCGCCTATGCGGAGAAAATGAGAGTACTATGGCCGATAACCTCCCAGAAGTAGGTAACATCCCCTTTGTCCCCTGGCTAGACCAGGTTAATTGGTAGTACACTGAATCTTACAATCTGTTCATGGTAAATCTTTAGACTGGATAAAGGTGTTGATATATTTTACTTGGCAACATTTGGTCAAACAAACGGTTTGGAGTATTTGTACAGTCTTATAACATCATCCTTTTCTTGGTTGTGTCCATCTGTGTGTGTGTGTGTGTGTGTGTGTGGTTGTGAGTATGTGAGCATGCTGTGTGCGTGCATGTGTGCCTGCATGCTTGTGTGTGTGTGTGTGTGTGTGTGTGTGGTAAGCTTTCTTGAGCAACTGAACTGAACTGAACTTAACTGAACTTTCTTTCGGCCAAAAAAGAGGAGCCCATAGATCAATTGAACTGAACTGAACTGAACTGAACTGTACCGAAGTAAACTGAACTTTCTTTCGGCCAAATAAGAGAAGCCCATAGATCAATTGAACTGAACTAAACTGAACTGAACTGTACCGAAGTAAACTGAACTGAACTTTTCTTTCAGCCAAAGAAGAGGAACCCAAACAGGAAGTGAACTGAACTGAACTGAACTTTTCTTTCAGCCAAAGAAGAGGAACCCAAACAGGAAGTGAACTGAACTGAACTGAACTTTTCTTTCAGCCAAAGAAGAGGAACCCAAACAGGAAGTGAACTGAAGTGAACTGAACTTTTCTTTCAGCCAAAGAAGAGGAACCCAAACAGGAAGTGAACTGAAGTGAACTGAACTTTTCTTTCAGCCAAAGAAGAGGAGCCCAAACAGGAAGTGAACTGAACTTTTCTTTCAGCCAAAGAAGAGGAGCCCAAACAGGAAGTGAACTGAACTGAACTGAACTTTTCTTTCAGCCAAAGAAGAGGAGCCCAAACAGGAATTGAACTGAAGTGAACTGAACTTTTCTTTCAGCCAAAGAAGAGGAACCCAAACAGGAAGTGAACTGAAGTGAACTGAACTGAACTTTTCTTTCAGCCAAAGAAGAGGAACCCAAACAGGAAGTGAACTGAAGTGAACTGAACTGAACTTTTCTTTCAGCCAAAGAAGAGGAACCCAAACAGGAAGTGAACTGAAGTGAACTGAACTTTTCTTTCAGCCAAAGAAGAGGAGGCCAAACAGGAAGTGAACTGAAGTGAACTGAACTTTTCTTTCAGCCAAAGAAGAGGAACCCAAACAGGAAGTGAACTGAAGTGAACTGAACTTTTCTTTCAGCCAAAGAAGAGGAGCCCAAACAGGAAGTGAACTGAACTGAACTGAACTGAACTTTTCTTTCAGCCAAAGAAGAGGAGCCCAAACAGGAAGTGAAGTGAACTGAACTTTTCTTTCAGCCAAAGAAGAGGAGCCCAAGGAGGAAGTGAACTGAACTGAACTTTTCTTTCAGCCAAAGAAGAGGAGCCCAAACAGGAAGTGAACTGAACTGAACTGAACTTTTCTTTCAGCCAAAGGAGAGGAGCCCAAGGAGGAAGCCGCAGAAGCCAAGCCGGAGGAAAGCGCGGCAGACAGCCAGCCGGAGCGGCCCGCTGAGCCCGAGGTGGACGCCACCCACCCGGAGGTGGTGGCCATGGTGGAGGCGGCAGTCGCCGATGCCGAGAAGCAGACCATGACCTTGCCCGCGGAGGTCATCGTGGAGGTCATGGAAGGGGCCATCGCTGAGCTGGAGAAGAACATGCGGATCGACCAACCCGACGGTCCTTTGTAAGTCTTAAATTTTTTTTTTTTTTTTTTTTTTTTCCTAATGTTTTCACTTCTGGCCTTCGTTGTCGGCTGGGCTATAAACAACGTGATTTGATTTGACTTCTTTTTTTTTTTTTTTCTTTTTTTTCTTCTCTTTTTCCTGTCTCTCGTGACTGAGAGAAACCTTCGCGAAATGAACTTGTGTGATTCATGATTTCAGGGCCTGTAGGTATCATTTCTGCTTGAGAGAGAGATAGAGAGAGAGAGAGAGGGGGGGGGGGGAGGGAAGGAGACAGAGGTGAGAGAGACAGAGAGAGGCAGAGAGAGATATATTCTGAAGAGAATCTCAGGGTACAAACACACACAAACACACACACACACACACACACACACACACACACACATGCACACTCACACACACACACACACACAATGCAACACAACAGAATGCAACATACACAGACACAGACACACACACACACACACACACACACACACACATACACATGCACACACACAGAGTGTGAGCTGTGATTAAAAACAGTATGTTTCTATAATACATATTGATGGCATACTGATGACAACTGAGTGGGAAACAAAAGTCAGTCATCAATTAATGATGGAGTCTCCCGTCGATCCAACGGATGAGTAGGCAGGCAGGCTTATCTGTCGGTGTGTGTCCTCATATGGGAGACGAGGCCAATTCTGGATGCGCAGCACTTCCCACAGGTGTCCTTTGCTCACGCTTCTCTTAAATGGCCAGCGTTCTCTTGTTTTCAAACGTCTTTATGCCACTTGAACACAGCATCCTCCAGCGAGAGCGGTCAAGGGCATCGGTTTCCCAGGAAGCGATTTCTATGTCACAGGCTTTGAGGTTTGTCTTCAAGGTGTCCTTGAAGCGCTTGCAGGGTCTTCTAAGTTCTCGGTGGCCTTCCTTCAGCTGGCCATACAAAAGCATCTTCGGGATCCTGCTGTCTGTCATGCGGACAACATGTCCTGTCCAGCATAGCTGGCACTGGATCAGCAGGCTTTCGATGCTGGGCAGGCCGCTCCTCTCTAGGACCTGGAGGTTGGAGACCCTGTCTTGCCACTTTATGCCGAGAATCTTTCGAAACTGCTCAAGTTGTTGAATGTGACGGCGATATGTCGTCCATGTTTCACAGCAGTACAACAAGGTGGTCAGCACAACACATCAATTAATGAGTCAGCAATTAAATGACAAACTTACCATGTTGATGACAGTCTGATCTTTAGCATCACAAAGTCTGGCACAGCCCATCCCTGTGTGTGTGTGTGTGTGTGTGTGTGTGTGTGTGTGTGTGTGTGTGAATATGTTTTTATATACATACTTTCTTAACTAACTTGTCACTTACTCGTGTGTGTGTGTGATTATAATCTAATGTAGAAACTTACTTATTGAAACTTGCTCATCTTTAGCTTATTTTACATTTTACTTAAACATCTGCACCACATGTAAACAACAGTGAATTTCTGCACATGCACACTCACACACATACACACAACGCAACACAACAGAACACAGCATACATGCACACAGACACACACACGCACACATACGTACACAATACGTACGTATTGCAACTTACTCAGCTTTAGCTTATTTTACATTTTACTTTAAAACATCTGCACCACATGTAAACAACAGTGAATTTCTGCGTACCTGCGTATGGACAACAAACGAGTCTTTAGCAAGCCTTCAGTCTGTTGTTAGCTTATTTGCATTTAATGTTACTGTTTGCACACGTCGAACATCAGTGAATATCTACACCTGCGTAATCACGTACAAATAAACCAGTCTGTGAATATCTGCACCAGCGTAATCGTGGACAAATAAACCATCTGTGAATATCTGCACCAACGTAATCATGGACAAATAAACCAGTATGTGAATATCTGCACTAACGTAATCGCGGACAAATAAACCAGTCTGTGAATATCTGCACCAACGTAATCATGTACAAATAAACCAGTCTGTGAATATCTGCACCAACATAAACCAGTCTGTGAATATCTGCACTTATGTAATCACTGACAAATAAACCAGTCTGTGAATATCTGCACAAGCTTAATCATGGACAAATAAACCAGTCTAAATATCTGTACCAACGTAATCACGGACAAATAAACCAGTCTGTGAATATCTGCTCCAGCGTAATCATGTACAAATAAAACAGTCTGTGAATATCTGCACCTGGATAATCACGGACTACTAGTATAAACCAAGTCCCGAGCGCCTCGTGAGACTTGCGGAATCGATGGGCAGGAACGGAGGCTGGATCCTGGACAACTTCCCCAACACCAGGGACCTGTGGAACGCCTGCGTGGACAAGAACCTCCTGCCGGACGACGTGATAACGCTCAACGACAATAGCGAGAACGGCACCTGCCTGGCCAAGCGGTACTACCTGATCAACAAGGAAACCATCGACGCTCAGATCCAGACCCGTCTACAGCTGGA
>NC_134881.1:41192368-41257368 GCF_041734735.1 Babylonia areolata | reverse complement strand
GAAATTACTCTGTAATTAATGCTAGGGGACTTAATTTATCACAAGTGAGTCTTGAAGGCCTTGCCTCTCTTGTTTAGTTGTGTTTTATTCTGTTGTTGATGTTCATTTTCATTCAGTTTGTTTTCAGTGTCTCGTTGATCTGTTGGTTGTTATGGGCAATCTGTTCCACATGATGGTTATTTGTTACTGGTTTTTCAGTTGTTGGTTTTTTTTTTTATTCATTGCTCTGGTAGTGTTTGTAGGACTAGAAAGTGAATGTCGGTGTTTTGGTAAAATAGATTTTGCTTTAGAAACTGCTAGAACTATGCTAGTGTGAATTTGCTGACTGAAAAAAAAAAGAAAAGAAAAAGATGGTGATGTGATTAGAGACAGCACTATTAAAACGTTGGCAGCATTTCTTTGAATGTTGGTGATTGTCATTTAGATTGAAGAAATAACTAGATTTGAAGTAATAACAGATTGATACAAGCAAGTGAATAATTCTGTTGCTTTTTAATCATAGTTTGCCATTACACACTGCATATTTCATCATTCGCTGTAAGACTGTAGGGCTGGAGTGTAGGAGTTGGGAAAGAAAACTGTAAAAAAAATATTGCAGCTCAGTTATGAGCTTGATAATTTGAGTGAACTTTGAGCTTGTTAATTCACTAATGTTCAGGGCACGTAACTGGTTAACTGTAAAGAACCAAGGCTGTTTCATACTGTAGGTTCTTGAAGCATGCTAGTCACAGATACTTTGAGTCATTTTTTAACGGCTGCTTGATTAGAATTGATTATTTTTAATTAACATGATGGACGCTATTGTTTTTTGTGGCTGTATAGTATTTAACAGGATGTCAGTGTGGTATTTTGAAGGAAAAGAATAAAGCAGATTGTTCATTGATGAAATGGATTGCATGCAACCCTAAACTAAACAAATCAGACATGTTTAATTTAAGGACCTTTTCAGTATCTTTCGAAACTGATAATATCTGCATGAAATGGTAGCAGTCAACATAGAATAAATGTAAGCAAACTTTCACTTTTAAAGTGGGATAGTGTTCTAAAAAAACAAACAAAAAAACAGACACGTTTAATTTAGGGACTCTTGATACCTTCTTTAAATAACACCAATATTTGCTGGATATTGTGACAGTCACCGTGAAATAAATGTTTGTTGATGCATGATGATGATGATAATGATAATAATAATGATAATTATTGTATAGTGCCTTTCCATGTAAAACATGGTCAGTTGTGCTGCACAGCGTTTGGGAAGAAATGCGTTGCCTGAGTGGAGCCTAACTAATTCATGTGTGTTGTGTGTGTCGGTGGGTGTGTGTGTTTGGATGTGAGTGTTTTGCACAATGAACCCCCCACACCGCCACCCCGCAGTCCAGCCCCTCTCCCCCCCCCCACCATCCAACCACTTCTTCTTCTGCGTTCACTCGTATGCACACGTGTATGACCGTTTTTACCCCACCATGTAGGCAGCCACACTCCGTTTTCGGGGTGTGCATGCTGGGTATGTTCTTGTTTCCATAACCCACCGAACGCTGACATGGATTACAGGATCATTAACGTGCGTATTTGATCTTCTGCTTGCATATACACACGAAGGGGGTTCAGGCACTAGCAGGTCTGCACATATGTTGACCTGGGAGATCGTAAAAATCCCCGCCCTTTACCCACCAGGCGCCGTCACCGTGATTCGAACCCGGGACCCTCAGATTGAAAGTCCAACGCTTTAACCACTCGGCTATTGCGCCCGTCATCCAACCACTGACCACTCAAGACGATAAACACTCCTGACAGATGCGCCTGAAGTGACAGATGAGGCAGAGGTAGGGGGTTCCTCCCCGGATGATGCTGGCACCGCTGCCGACGCAGAGGATAAAACTGCAGGGGAAGTTACAGATGCAGGTGAAAATGTTGCCGCCGCTGCTGCTGAGGAAACGGTTGCCGGCGACTCAGCGGACAAAGCAACAGAGGGGGATGCCGTTGCCGTTGCCGTGGCAGCCGAATCCCAACCTCTCGCTGTCGCTGAAGAGACCACGCCTGGCGAAGGCTCACCCGTGCCGAGTGCAGGTGTACTTTCTGTCAAAACAAACAACAACAACAAACAAACAAACAAAAATTTACCAGAGGAAAAAAAAAGTACATATGCACTTTTCTATGTATGAGTGCATGTGTACTTTTCTATAACCTTCACAGAATGATAACCAACAGCTGATACTAATGAAGGCTAACGATAAAAGATTTCACCTGTGCTAAGCGCATGTGTACTTTTCTGTTCCCCCCCCCCCCACACACCCCCCCAAAAAAAACCCAAACTAACTGAATGAAAAATACATGTGCACTTTCTGAGAACGGGTGCTTATGTATTTTTCTGTAACCATCACATAACAATAACAGGCGATACTAACAAAGACTAACAATGAAAGTGTTATTAACTCTTTATATTAATAAAACGATTTGATGAGTGAGGAGGAGGAGAAGAAGAGGAGGAAGAAGGAGAAAAAGAAAAAAAGAAGACAATTTAGACAACAAACAAACAAATCTAACATCGCTCTCCTTTTCATAATAAATGGGTCAGAAATGGATCATGCAGTATATATGTATTTATGATGATCATCTGGATAGTTTACTTTCAGTTTTAAAGACCAGAATGAGACAAAGACACATTTTGCCAAGGAACACTAAAGAATGGACAACCTGCGTCAGTCACAGGTTATGTGCAGGTACTGCAAAGGGCAGTAAAAAAAAAGATTGCAGATTGCAAAGTCAGCATGAGTGAACTTTCTTTGAAAAAACAAACAAGCAAAAAGAACCCCAAAAAACGAAGAAGAAGATATTAAATTTACTGGCTTTAAATAAATTTTGATGATCCTGTTTCTTTTGTCTCTTGTGAGTAAATTCATATGTTAACGATGAACCTCAGTGAAACAGAGAAGTGCTTAAAGGTAAAACTGTAAATGAAAAGCATGATTCTCTGCTGTTGTTGTGTTTTTTTTCTGTTTCTTTTTGTTTTCTTTTCTTTTTTTTTAGTGTTGTTTTTTGACCTTTTGAGTGTCGTTGTTTGATATCAGAAATTTTACGACTTCTGTCTCCCTCTGTTTCCTCCCCACCTCCCTACCTCCCCACAGCTTTTCCTTTCTGTTTTTTTTAAAGTGATTTTCTCCCTTCATCCCTCCTCTCTTACCCCCCCCCCGCCCTCCCCGTCCCCCTCCACCCACCCCACCTCTCTTGTCAGAATGTCTTTCTCCACCCTTATTGTTCTGATAAATGTTAACTTTAGAAGGAAGGCCTTCTTCCTTGGGAACTTTGGTATGCATGATTACTTATGCTAATTTTGGAAGCAAGACTTCTTTCTCAGGAACTTTGGTATGCATAATGTAAATATATTTAGAATGAAAATGTTTCAAACAGCTGCATGGTTGGTTTTTTTTGGTTTTTTTTTGTGGTCATATTTTTTTGTGGTCATGTACTCGTATAGTTGCAAATGACTAGTGCATGGCTTTTTATTTTGTGTGCAAAATGTGATATGTAGTAGCAGTAATATACTTTTGCTCAGTTTTTGTGGGTGAATGGGTGGTGGTAGGGGTGGTGATGATGATGAAAACATATTTTATTCATGCTATTAGATACATGAGCCAGATTTAAAAAAAAAATGTATCATGCTGTCAGATTAGTGAATTAGTTGGTATTAAAGTGTGCATAAAGCTGTTAGATTTGCACCTCACTGGATTTTGAAAAAAAAAGGTATTGTGATGCTGTTAGATTTGTAAGTGAGCAGATTGCAGAATGTGTGTATCCTACATAAATTAACACAAGTCAGTGCCATGTTCTGAAATCATATTTCACTAGTTTGTGTGCTTTTAGAAAAAAAAAGACAAAAAAAAAAAAGACAGTCAAGTGTTTTGTGTCTATGTTAGTATTAGATCTGCTTACTTAACATGAAGCTGTAGGGTTATAAACAAAACAAAACAAAACAAAAAAAAAAAGCATTGAATTTGATTCACATTAGTCTTTTAACAATATATCATTAGTATGTAATACAGTAGAATAATTTGAAATTCTAAATGGTGTTTGTCGATTTAAAAAAAAAAGTAATCTGTGAAGGTGTAAACATTTGAAAGTTTCCAGCTTTTCAGTGTAGGCTCCTTGGATGTGCTTTCTACTGATGGGCTGCCATTTTTAAACAAAAAAGTTTGAAACTTTGCTTTGTGCAGATGATGGGTCTGTGTTTGAAGATATTCCTCCATCAAATGAGGTGAGTGGATTTTTTGTTGTTGGTCGGTCGTTGATTTAACATGCGTTCGCTAAAGTGATTTTAGACGGATTTTTGTTGTCGTCTTCCCTTAATCCATCATCTTCCGTGTTCTCTAGAATGCGCACAAATACACTCCGGATGCACCATCATCATCTCTGTTGCCGTCATGACGGTTTTTCTTTATTTCTTTCATCATCCATTGGCTGCATCTCACTCTTTTACTCATATGTACAAGTGGGTTTTGATGCGTTTGACCCTTTTTTTTTTTTTTTTTTTGCTGCCCCATCATCTGCTCCGTTTCAGTGGCATTACTCCCACGCCGCTCATTTAGATTCCCCCATACACGGCCACACCCGGGTTCGTCCGTCGCAGTTGCAGCGTCAGCAGTCCACAGGGAACCATCGATGTTAGGTCGCCAGGAGGCCACACACCAGAGGAGACCCTGCACCGCTGCTGAGTCACTTTGGTGGTGTTCAGTGGTGCCTGTTCTGATTTAACGTACTTAGGACACCACCTACTAAGCCCCCTACTAACGACAATAATGGCTTAGTCGCGGAGCCAGACTGAGTGAGCGTCCCTCCCAGAGTGGAGACCGCCACCACGTTTGACCCTTTTTACCCTGTCATTAAGACAGCCATGTTTTCGGGAGGATTACATGCTTAGTATGTTTGTGTTTCCATAACCCACCAAATGCTGCGATGGATCATAGGATCTGTGACATGTGTATTCGATCTTGTGCATGTGTATACACACAAAGGGGGTTAACTCTCTCCATACGAACGGCGAAAGAGACGACGTTAACAGCGTTTCACCCCAATTACTACCATCAAAATATTGCAAGCGGAAGGCTCTTATACTGAAGAGGTGAATGTTGACAAAGAATACCACAATTCTGACGACGGAAGCTAAAGGTTGGGTCATTGAGACACCCACTGGACATCCGAGGTGTCTGTGTAGAGGAGAAGAGAGGACTGGCTGTACTGAGTGAGTTAAGGCAATGCCAGGTCTGCACATCCGCTGACCATGGGGAGACTGGATAAATCTCCACCTTCTGCCCACCACAAGGCAGTGCTGGGATCAAACCCAGAACCCTGTGATTAGAAGCCCAATGATAACAACCATTCTGACAGGAACAACAGCTGAGTGGTTGGTTGTCATTGTCATTATCATCATCATCATCATCACAGCTAGTTGCTGTTAGTTACACCACCAACACAAATGATTTTAGCCCCCATCCACATGTAATATGCGGCTTCTGTTCGCAAAATTCTGTAGAAAAATCCACTTTGATAGGAAAAAAAAACAAAGTGCATGCAGTAAAAAATACAAAAAAAAAAAAAAAAGGTGGCGCTGTAGTATAGCGACGCGCTCTCCCTGGGGAGAGCAGCCCAAATCTCACACAGAGAAATCTGTTGTGATAAAAAGAAATACAAATACAGCAGAGTGTCCGTAGAGTCTGGGTTCAAATCCTGCTCTTGCCCTTTCTCCCACCTTTGCTTGCATGTAAAACTGAGTATCTAGTCAATTGGTACTCTGAAAAAGAAAAAAAAACCAAAACCCCGAACTCATGGCAAGATAAGCGTTGTTGTCTGGCAAAATTCTGTCAGAAGAAATCTACTCTGATAGGTACACACACACACACACACACACACACACACACACACACATATATATATATTTGTATTCTGTATTTCTTTTTATCACAACAGATTTCTCTGTGTGAAATTCGGGCTGCTCTCCCCAGGGAGAGCGCATCGCTGCATTGCAACGCCACCCATTTTTAAAATATTTTTTCCTGCGTGCAGTTTTATTTGTTTTTCCAATCAAAGTGGATTTTTCTACAGAATTTTGTCAGGAACGGCCCTTTTGTTGCCATGGGTTCTTTTATGTGGGCTAAGTGCATGTTGCACACGGGACCTTGGTTTATAATCTCATCCGAATGACTATATCTGAATATATATATATATATATATGTGTGTGTGTGTGGTTTAGCATATATGGATTTGTCCAAACACAGTGATGCCTCTGAGAAACCGAAACTGAAACTATTGTGAATGTCAGAATGGTTGTTGTCATTGTCATTGTCATCACCACAATCATCACTGTTGGCACCACCTTCACCACCTACCATGATTTGTCAACGGCTGTTTCAAAACCTTCTTAGGACTTTGTTTCCTGTCAGTACAGCTGCACAGCTGTTTCTGTGAGCCAGCCAAACAATAGTTGAGCGCACTGTTGAAGCCATATTTCATATGCAAAACACACACAGCATCGTCAAAAACATGCTCAGTCCCTTCAAACAACATAGAGTCCAAAGCCAACAAGCCGAAAGTACTGATTGGAAATATTACAACTGATTGAGAAAGTGAAACTGAACATGCCCACTGCAATACAGAAATACCAGAAGTAGGTCTAAGGGAAGTAACCGGTTGTCACAGATAAATCAGTATTCAGGGTAAAAAGGCGTTTGCACATTTCTTCTGTAATTGCTGCTGTGTGCATGTGTCAAATGATTGGTATAAGGACAAGCCCGGCACTTCCTTTTTTTTGCCTGGATTTGTTCCCATGTACTTTTCATTTACCAATGTGCTGGCTAAATCGGTAGCAAAAGCAGCATTGGCTTGAAGTTGTGTACCTTGTGAATTGGAGAGAGTTAGCACTCTTTACTATTCGTTACTCATTTGGTTCTCCTGGCCTCGTTTTGTTGATTAATTTCAGGGTACAAAGTGTCGAAAACTCCCTGATGATGAATGACCCCCCTTTCAGATCAAGGTTCCCGAGGGCCCGGAGATGGAGGTGTTCTACCGGATGAGGCAGGAGTTTGAGAAGGAGTTCAACAACGTGTCGGCCACCATCGCTGGCAGCACGTCCATCGAGCCCATTGTCCTGGACATCGACGGCAAGAAGGTGGAGACCCTTCTGGAGGAGGCTGTCACCAGCATTGAGAGTGAGCTCCCCTTTTGTTGTGTGTTTGTTCGTTCCGAAGTGTGGAGTGACGTAACACGTCCACCTAGTGGTAACGCGTCCACCTAGGAAGCGAGAGAACTTGAGCACACTGGTTCGAATCCCGACACAGTTGCCAGCATTTTCTCCCCCTCCGCTTGACCTTGAGAGGTGGTCTGGACACTAGTCATTCGGATAAGACGATAAACCGAGATCCTGTGTGCAGCATGCACTTAGTGCATGTAAAAAAAAAACAACCACGGCAACAAATAGGAAAACAAATTAAAAAAAAGAACACCTGCAGGCAGGAAAAAAATACAGCGTTTGGCGAGTTATGGAAACAAGTACATTCCCAGCATGCACACCTCGGAAAATGGAGTATGGCTGCATACATGGCAGGGTAAAAACAGTCATACATGTAAAAGCCCACTCATATACATACTAGTGAACGTGGGAGTTGCAGCTCATGAACGAAGAAGAAGAAGAAGAAGAAGTAATGTGTAGTGAAGTGGTGTGTGGCGACGGCGTGTTTCAGAGCCGCTGTGCTACCAGGGCTGGGAGAACACGGGGATGGACATGGACGAGGAGGAGGAGGACATGGAGGCTGATGCTGCCGCCGCTGCCGAGGAGGAGGAGGAGGAGGAGGCGGAGGCAGAGGTGCTACAGGGGTGGCTTCCCTTCCCGGGAAATAGCCGTGCCGTTTGTGTGTCAGGGACGTGATAGAGTGTGTGTGTGTTGTGTGTTGTGTGTTGTGTGTGTGTGTGTGTGTGTGTGTGTTTGCTCTTATGTGGTTTGTATCTGCCTGACATATTGTTGCAAAGCGCTTGGAGAGGTTTTAAGCGCTATGATGTACTTTTATAACAGTTATTTGGATTGTTAGTAAGTTTCATGATTGCATAAGAAAAAACCTGTTATTAATGTTTCTCTTAAGATGCCATTAAGATTGAAAAAAGTCACTTATGGCTGGAAATGTGCATTATGAAAATAAAGAAAAATCTTACATATACATCATCAATGTAAATGAGTAAGAATCAAAGAAATGTAATTAAAAAAAAAGAAAAAAAGTTGATATCCATGGAATAATCAGATTTGAAGATAATAATATGCTGTTGATAAGTTTTGATATGTATACATCATTTAGGTAAGAATATCCAGTTGATGACCGTTTCTTTCTTTAAACATTTTTAATTCTTTGAAACAATGACACAGAAGTGTATGGAATGCTCACCAGTTTGTGAACACTTGATTCGTCGAGCTTTTCTATTCACCACGATGGTGACACAAATAACTGATAAATGACCAGAAATGCCTGTTTGTTGAAGAACACTTCATTCTTTGGACTTTCTTTTTTTTTTTTTTTAACTTTCCAAAACAGTGACCTTGATGAAGTACTTGAAATGTCTTAATTTTTGCAAGTCTTTCTGCTCACTTCTGTTCACTTTTTATTCCCTTAAACATTGGCACACATAAAGTACATGAAATGGCTTAATTCTGTAAACCTTTCTATTTATTTAAACATTGGCACACATAGAGTACATGAAATGCCTTAATTCTGTAAACCTTTCTATTCATTTAAACATTGGCACACATAAAGTACATGAAATGGCCTAATTCTGTAAACCTTTCTGATCATTTAAACATTGGCACACATAGACTACATGAAATGCCTTAATTCTGTAAACCTTTCTATTTATTTAAACATTGGCACACATAGAGTACATGAAATGCCTTAATTCTGTAAACCTTTCTATTCATTTAAACATTGGCACACATAAACTACATGAAATGCCTTAATTCCGTAAACCTTTCTATTCATTTAAACATTGGCACACATAAACTACACGAAATGCCTTAATTCTTTAAACATTCCTATTTTCTGAAACAATGACACAGGTAAAGTAACGAAATGTCTTAATTCTCTGAGTATTCCTGCTCTCAGAAACAATAACACAGATATAGTGCATGAAATGCCCTCATCATCTGAGCATTTTTTTTCTCCGAAACAACGACACAGACCATGTGTGTGAAATGCCCTCCATCAGTTAAGAGTGTCTATTCTCCAAAACAACGACACAGATAAAGTTTGTGAAATGTCTTCATCCTTTTAAGCATTTCTGTTCTCTGAAACAATGTCATCAATACAAAGTTCCTTAGTTCCTTTGAGCAATTCTTTTCTCTGAAACAACGACACAGACCACGTGCGTAAAATGCCCTCCATCAGTTAAGAGTGTCTATTCTCCGAAACAACGACACAGATAAAGTTTGTGAAATGTCTTCATCCTTTTAAGCATTTCTGCTCTCTGAAACAATATCATCAATACAAAGTTCCTTAGTTCCTTTGAGCATTTCTTTTCTCCGAAACAATGACACAGATCATGTGTGTGAAATGCCTTCCATCAGTTAAGAGTGTCTATTCTCCGAAACAACGACACAGATAAAGTTTGTGAAATGTCTTTGTCCTTTTAAGCATTTCTGCTCTCTGAAACAATGGCATTAATAAAAAGTTCCTTTTCTCCGAAACAATGACACAGACTTTGTGCGTGAAATGCCCCCATCATTTGAGAGTGCCTCCTCTCTGAAAGAACGACACAGATATAAATTTCGCGAAATGTCTTCGTCCTTTTAAGCATCTCTGCTCTCCGAAACAATGTCATGGATAAAAAGTTCACAAACTCGTACATTTGTTCTCGCTCAGGAAGAGGACCCGAACCGCAGCCGCAAGAAGGCCCTAGGGGAGACAAACTACTTCTGCCCTGTCGCCCTGAAGGACACTGGGATACTGTTTCCCGGCAACCCGGAGATCGCGGCCCGTTACCGGGAGAAGGTGTTTTACCTGTCGACCAACGAAGCCAGGGACAAATTTCTGGCCAACCCACAGTCGTATTTGCCAAAGGATAAACCTTTGAAGGTGGGCGGTGTGTTGTTGTGTGTGTGTGTTTTGAGTGATATTCCACCTTTTTTTTTTTTTTTTTTTAAAGAGAAAGTGACGGGGGGTGGGGGGGGGGGGTGGGGGGGGAGAAGAGAGAGATGGAGAGAGAGAGAGAGAGTGTGTGTGCATGTGAAAAAATAAGAAGAAAAACAAAAACAAAAAAAAAACAAAAAAAAACTCAGGAAGAAGTTTAAAAGTTCAGTTTCCTGTTGTTCTTCTTCCCGATTCCTATCCCTCTTCTCATTTTAAAAAATTTAAACAAATTGTATGTTTACGTGTTTTTTGAAAAATAGTCTTTTTGTTTTTTTTAAAATTCACACAAATTTATAAATCTGTATGTGCGCTTTAGATTGAACACAACAAAAAAATCCCATGTCTCCATATGACGCACAGCATTGTTTTTCTCTTTTTTGAAAGTAAGAATCTCGTTCCCCTTTAGTAATTGACATAGCAGAAATCCGTGATTTCCCTTTACTTACACACCGCCGTATCATTTTTCTCCCTCATCTCACACACAAACGAATCAGTGCCATAATTAAAAAAAAAATAACATAGTAAAGCACTACATTGAGCACACACAAAAAGAAAGAGTCCCTCCCATGAGCACACACAAAAATTATGTCCTCTTTACTGAGAATAAAAAACCGTTTTTTCCCCCTCCAGCCTCTCCTCCACTCCGATTGGGGGGGGGTGGGGTGGGGGCCAGGGGGTGGCCTTTCACATGCATGCTGGGTCGCGCTCATCTGCAAATTAAGAAATCCCCGAGTCGGGGACGAGGATAAAGGGGAGCCTTTATTGTTTTTTATCTGTTGTTTTTGTTTGGTATTTCTCTGAAGGTGGTTTCTGGTGGTTTTTTGGTCTTTGTTGTGTTTGTCCATTTGGAGGGGGGGTCAAGGAAAAAATCTCGTTTTAATGTTGTCCGGTTGCCATGAGGGCCGTAGTTTTTTTGAATTCGTGTCTCCATTGTTGAAAGGTTGGTGAGAGGTCGGTTGTCAATAGCAGAGTGTTTTTTTATAACGTTGTGGTTGTCAATCTGAGGGCCTGGGTTCAGAATTTAGTGACGTGTGCTGTGTGGGTTAAAGGGCGGAGATTTTTCCGATCTCCCAGGTCAACATATGTGCAGACCTGCTAGTGCCTGAACCCCCTTTATGTGTATATGCAAGCAGAAGATCAAATACGCACGTTAAAGATCCTGTAATCCATGTCAGCGTTCGGTGGGTTATGGAAATAAGAACATACCCAGCATGCACACCCCCGAAAACGGAGTATGGCTGCCTACATGGCGGGGTAAAAACAGTCATACATATAAAAGCCCACTCGTGTGCATACGAGTGAACGCAGAAGAAGAAGAAGAAAGTCAGGTGCTTTTAACCACTTGGCTGTTTCTGCGACCTGTCAGGACAGTGTATCTGAATGACACTGTATACAGTAGTTGTTGCCCAGCCAGTCAGTGTGTTCACACTGACGCACACACACAAAAAGAATCCTGTATGTGCCCCTCTTTACATTGACGCACACACAAAAAGAATCCTGTATGTGCCCCTCTTTACATTGACGCACACACAAAAAGAATCCTGTATGTCCCCCTCTTTACATTGACGCACACACAAAAAGAATCCTGTATGTCCCCCTCTTTACATTGACGCACACACAAAAAGAATCCTGTATGTCCCCCTCTTTACATTGAACCACACACAAAAAGAATCCTGTATGTGCCCCTCTTTACATTGACGCACACACAAAAAGAATCCTGTATGTCCCCCTCTTTACATTGAACCACACACAAAAAGAATCCTGTATGTCCCCCTCTTTACATTGAACCACACACAAAAAGAATCTTGTATGTCCCCCTCTTTACATTGACGCACACACAAAAAGAATCCTGTATGTCTCCCTCATTACATTCACACACGCACAAAAAGAATCCTGTATGTGCCCCTCTTTACATTGACACACACACATAAAGAATATTGTGTATGTCCCCCTCTTTACATTGAAGCACACACAAAAAGAATCCTGTATGTCCCCCTCTTTACATTGGCGCACACACAAAAAGAATCCTGTACGTTCCCCTCTTTACGTTAACGTACACACAGAAAGAATCCTGTATGTGCCCCTTTTTACATTGACGCACACACAAAAAGAATCTTGTATGTCCCCCCTCTTTACATTGACACACACACACAAAAAGAATCTTGTATGTCCCCCCTCTTTACATTGACACACACACACAAAAAGAATCCTGTATGTCTCCCTCATTACATTCACACACAGAGAAGAAGAATCCTGTATGTCCCCCCTCTTTACATTGAAACAAACAAAAAGAATCCTGTACGTGCCCCTTTTTACACTGACACACACACAAACAGAATCCTGTACGTGCCCCTCTTCCCTCCAACAGCCTCCTCCTCTGCGACTCCTGATCCTGGGGGCGCGGGGCTCCGGGAAGACGCTGCACGGGCGCCACCTGGCGGAGAAGCTGGGCCTCTTCCACATCTGCTTCAAGGAGCGTCTGCAGGAGCTCATCATCGCCAAGACCAAGAAGAAAATCGGCCCCGAGTTCGAGGAGGACAACGAGGAAGAGGAGGAGGAGGAGCCGTATGTTTTCAGTTTTCTTTCTTTTGGTGTGTTTTTTTTTGTGTGTGTTTTTTTTGGGTTTTTTGCTGTGTGTTTCTGGTGTTGTTTTTTGTTTTGTTTGTGTTTGTCCATTTGTGTAGGGGTGGGTCAGGAGTAGGTTTTTTTTTTATGTTGTCTGTGTTTGTCCATTTGTGTAGGGGTGGGTCAGGAGTAGTTTTTTTTTATGTTGTCTGTGTTTGTCCATTTGTGTAGGGGTGGGTCAGGAGTAGTTTTTTTTATGTTGTCTGTGTTTGTACATTTGTATAGGGGTGGGTCAGGAGTAGTTTTTTTTATGTTGTCTGTGTTTGTACATTTGTGTAGGGGTGGGTCAGGAGTAGTTTTTTTTATGTTGTCTGTGTTTGTACATTTGTGTGGGTTGGGACAGGAGTAGTTTTTTTTTATGTTGTCTGTGTTTGTCCATTTGTGTGGGTTGGGACAGGAGTGTTTTTTTTTTATGTTGTCTGTGTTTGTCCATTTGTGTGGGTTGGGACAGGAGTAGGTTTTTTTTTATGTTGTCTGTGTTTGTCCATTTGTGTGGGTTGGGACAGGAGTGGGGTTTTTTTTATGTTGTCTGTGTTTGTCCATTTGTGTGGGTTGGGACAGGAGTGGGTTTTTTTTATGTTGTCTGTGTTTGTACATTTGTGTGGGTTGGGACAGGAGTGGGGTTTTTTTATGTTGTCTGTGTTTGTCCATTTGTGTGGGTTGGGACAGGAGTGGTTTTTTTATGTGGTGGTGGTGATGTGTCTGGCTGGCCTTGCAGGGAGTCGGAGGATGAGGAGGAGGGGAAGAAGGAGGAGGGGGAGAAGGTGGACAGTCCCGAGGCCGACAAGGAGGCAGAGAAAGAGGCAGACAAGGATAAAGATGCCTCCCCTGCCGCTGCTGTGAGTTTGTGTGTGTGTGTGTGTTGTGGTTTTTTGTGTGTTGTGGTGTTGGGTGTGTGTGTTGTTGCATTGTGTTTGTGTTGTGTGTTGTATGGTGTGTGTTTGTGTGTGTGTGTGTGTGTGTGGTGTAGCGTTGTGTGGTGTAGTGTTGTGGTGTGTGTGTGTGTGTGTGACGGGCGCAATAGCCGAGTGGTTAAAGCGTTGGACTGTCAATCTGAGGGTCCCGGGTTCGAATCACGGTGACGGCGCCTGGTGGGTAAAGGGTGGAAATTTTTACGATCTCCCAGGTCAACATATGTGCTGACCTGCTAGTGCCTGAACCCCCTTTATGTGTATATGCAAGCAGAAGATCAAATACGCACGTTAAAGATCCTGTAATCCATGTCAGCGTTCGGTGGGTTATGGAAACAAGAACATACCCAGCATGCACACCCCTGAAAACGGAGTATGGCTGCCTACATGGCGGGGTAAAAATGGTCATGCACGTAAAAGCCCACTCGTGTGCATACGAGTGAACGCAGAAGAAGAAGAAGAAGTGTGTGTGTGTGTGTGTGTGTGTGTGTGTGTGTGTGTGTGTGTTGTGTTTGAGCATGTGTATGCATGTAGTGCTTGTGAAATAGTGAGAGAGAGAGAGCTTGTGCGTGTGTCTGTGTGTGTGTGAGTGTCGTGGTTGTACGAAAGTGCACATATGTATGCAGAAGTGCGTATATGTGACAGTGTGAGCATGTGTTTGTGTGTGTGTCTCTCTGCCTCGGGGAATACATATATTCATTATTGCATGCAGTGTATGCAGATATGCGTATATGTGACAGTGTCAGTATGTGTCTCTCTGCCTCTGGGAATACAAAAAATACATTAACACATGCATTGCCTTTTGTCACAAATGCATAGGCCTTCACACACATGTGCACGCACGCACACACAAACACAGACACACATACACACATTCAGACACACACACACACACACACACACACACACACACACACACACACACACACACACACACTCATTCACACACACACACACACACTCATTCACACACACACACACACACACACACACACTCATTCACACACACATACACACACAGACACACACACTCACACACACACACACACACACACAACCACACATACTGTGGCACACACACACACACACACCACACACACACACACACACACAAACACACATACCGTGGCACACACACACACACACACACACACACACAGGCCGACAAATGAAAAATCCCTCACCTCTCATGCGGCTCAAAACCCACGTTCTCACAGTCTTCAGTCCTTTGATGCCACCCACTGTGCCCCACACCGTGTGTGATTGTTCTGGTTTCACTTTCTTCTTCTTCTTCATCATTCGTGGTGGGCTGCAACTCCCACGTTCACTTGTTTTTGTTCATGTGTGGCCTTTTACATGTATGACCATTCTCTTTTAACCTCGCCATGTAGGCAGCCATACTCCGTTTTCAGGTGTGTGCATGCCAGGTATTTTCTCGTTTCTATAACCCCCACCCCCCGCCCCCCCCACCGAACGCTGACATGGATTACAGGACCTTTAACAGCGCGTATTTGATCCTCTGCATGGGTATACATACACGCACGAAAGGGGGTTCAGGCACACTAAGCTCACACTCACTCACTCATTCCCTCAACCGCTGGGGTCGTTGGGGGGGACATGAGGAAGATGTCATAGCTCGCCACGCCGTTCTGTTGGCAGCTGTCATGAGGAGATCTGGCATCGTCATTTTGGTCCATTCCTTGACGTTGTCAGACCAGCTCTTTCTCTGCCGCCCCCGTCTGCGCCCTCCCTCAACAGTCCCTTGCAGGATGGTTTTGGAGAGGGTGTTATGTCGTATGACGTGACCAAACCATGCCATCTTCCGTCGTTTGACAGTCGCCAGCAGTGGTTCTTGGGGCCCAACAAGGTTGCTGACCAGGTTCCGCACATAGTCATTGGTCTTGTGCTCCTTGTAGGAGATGTGTAGTAGTCTCCTCAAGCACTTGGTTTCGAATGCTTGGATTCTTCTTTCTGTTTCTGCCATCAGTGTCCATGTCTCACATCCATATAAGAGGATGGAGACCACCAGTGACTTGTAGAGCAGGAATTTTGTGTGGAATCTGATGTTGCTCTTCCATACCCTGTTCAGTCTGGCCATCGCTGCCGTTGCAGAATTAATCCTATTTCGGATTTCTGCTGTGCAGGTGCCGTCTTTGGACAGGGTTGGTTGCTTCCAGGTACTTGAAGCTGGTCACTTCTTCCAAGGGCTCACCATTCATGGTTATGTTGACACTGGTGTTAGTTGTGCTGTTGACCATGACCTTTGATTTCACTAAGCAGGTCTGCACATATGTTGACCTGGGAGATCAGGTGGGGAAAAAAAAGATCTCCACCATTTTACCCACCGGGGGCACTGTAACGGAGATTGGAACCCAGGAACCCCAGGTTGAAAGTCCAGCGCTTTAACCGCTCGGCCATTGCGCCCGGTCTCTGGTTTCTGTGTGCAGGCGGAAGGAGAGGGGGAGGAAGAGGAAGCGGTGGAACTGACGGAGGAAGAGGAAGCCATCAAAACCAGTCTGGAGAACACCGATTCTCTGGCACCAGAAATCCTGGACAACATCGTGCCTCAGTGGTGGAACAAAGAGCCCTTCAAGTCAGTGCTGTGTGTGTGTGTGTGTGGGTATGTGTGTGTGTGGATGTGTGGGTGTTTGTGTGTGTGTGGGTGGGTGGGTGTTTGTGTGTGTGTGTGTGTGTGTGTGTGTGTGTGTGTGGGTGGGTGTTTGTATGTGTGTATGTGGGTATGAATGTGGGTGTGGGTGTTTGTATGTTTGTGCATGTGTGTGTGTGTATTTGTACATGTGTGTGTGGGTGTTAATGTGGGTATGAATGTGGGTGTGGGTGTTTGTGTGTGTGTGTGTTTGTGTGTGTGTTTGTGTGTGTGTGTGTGTGTGGGTGTGAACGTGGGTGTGGGTGTTTGTATGTTTGTGTGTGTGTGTGTGTGTGTGTGTGTGTGTGTGTGTGTGTGTGTGTGTGTGTGTGTGTGTGTGTGTGTGTGCGCGCGCCTCTGTGTGAGTGTGTGCCTCTGTGTGGGTGTGGGTATGGTACTGGGTGGGTGGGTGTGTTTGTGTGTATGTGTGTGTGTGTGTGTGTGTGTGTGTGTGTGTGTGTGTGTGTGAGTTCTTTTCTTGATGATCCTTCACAACCTGTACTAAAAAAAACAAAAAACAAAAACAAAAAAAACAAAAAAACATCGCTCCTTCAGTAACAATCCTCCTCCCCGTCATCCCCCTTTTCCCTGGCAACAGATCCACGGGCTTCATTCTGGAAGGGTTTCCCCGCACGGCAGACGAAGCGCGGTACCTGGCGGACATGGGTCTGTTCCCCGATGGCGCCCTCATCATGTCAGTGTCTGACGGCGACGTCATCGGCCGTCTGCTGCCCCCAAAGCTGGACAAGTGGCGAGTCAAGCGTGACAAGCGTCTGGCCAAGCGTGCCAAGAAGAAGGAGAAGGCCCAGAAGAAGAGGGTGAGGGGGTTATGTGTGTGTGTGTGTGGGGGGGGGGAGGTGGGGGGGAGTAGAGGGGGGGCGTGGGGGGTGTGTGTGTGTATGTGTGTGTGTGTGTGTGTGTGAAGAAGAAGAAGAGGGTTTGTTGTTTTGTGTGTGTGTGTGTGTGTGTGAAGAAGAGGGTGAGTGGTTGTGTGTGTGTGTGTGTGTGTGTGTGTGTGTGTGTGAAGAAGAGGGTGAGTGGTTGTGTGTGTGTGTGTGTGTGTGTGTGTGTGTGTGTGTGTGTGAAGAAGAGGGTGAATGGTTGTGTGTGTGTGTGTGTGTGTGTATGTGTGTGTGTGTGTGTGTGTGTGTGAACAAGAGGGTGAATGGTTGTGCGTGTGTGTGTGTGTGTGTGAAGAAGAGGGTGAGTGGTTGTGTGTGTGTGTGTGTGTGAAGAAGAGGGTTTGTTGTTTTGTGTGTGCGTGCGTGTGTGCGTGCATGTGTGTGTGTGTGTGTGAAGAGGGTGAGTTGTTGTTGTTGTTGTGTGTGTGTGTGTGTGTGTGTGTGTGAACAAGAGGGTGAATGGTTGTGTGTGTGTGTGTGTGTGTGTGTGTGTGTGTTTGTACATATTTTACGATACTTAGTCTTAAATTTGTATATTTTATTTGTATTTGTATTTGTATGTCTTTTTATCACAACAGATTTCTTTGTGAAATTCAGGCTGCTCTCCCCATGGAGAGCGCGTCGCTACACTACAGCGCCACCCATTTTTTTTGGTTTTTTTCCCTGTGTGCAGTTTTATTTGTTTTTCCTATCAAAGTGGATTTTTCTACAGAATTTTGCCAGGATCAACAGTTTTGTTGCCGTGGGTTCTGTTATTGTGCGCTAAGCGCATGCTGCAAACAGGACCTCGGTTTATCGTCTCATCCAAATGACTAGCGTCCAGACCACCACTCAAGGTCTAGTGGAGGGGGAGAAAATACCGGCCGGCTGAGCTGTGCTTTGAACCAGCGCGCTCAGATTCTCTCGCTTCCTAGGTGGACGCGTTACCTCTAGGCCATCACTCCACTCCATCTGATATGGGGGTACTACACACTATATAAGCCTACGTTTTATTTTTTTTAAAAATTATTATTCTTGTTCTGAAAATGACTTTCATGCTGTCTGTCTGTACCATTGCAGGAAGCAGCTATTCAGAAGAGGAGAGAGGAACTCATCAAAGAGAGAGACATCGCACGAGCGGAAAGAGCGGTATGTTTGTCATTGTGTTGTGTTTTTTGGGGGGGGTTTTTTGGTCTTTTTTTTCTTATTTAAAATTTTTATAGGCTGTTCAACTTGTATGAAATTAAAAGGTATGTGTGAACTTTTTGTGGTATGATTTGATAAGATGTATTGAAGCAATTTTTTTTGAAAATATGTGACACTGATTTTGTGTGTGTGTACAAATGTGTTCGTGTGTGTGAGCACTTGCATGTGTATGTATGTGCTGCACAAGTATGTGTGTGTGTGTGTGTGTGTGTGTGTGGGTGTGTGCGCACAAATGTGCACTCATTTGTGTTAAGGTATTTGTGTGTGTTTTACACTTATGCATTTAGAGTCTCAGCCTGGCTCAGTTAAACTCATCAGAACACCGTTCAGGCCCACAGAACAATGTGCACTGAGAAGAGAGAGAGAGATTCACACCAAAACATCAAAAAGAAAAAAAAACAATCCTCAGATACATGATTTGTGTATAATTATTTGAACAACTTTTTTGTTTTTTCTTCGTAAGGCTAATTTCAGACCCATTACTTGTATGCTTATTTGTTGTTGTTGTTGTTGTTGTTTTCTTCACAGGCTGAGAAAGCAGCAAACAAGGGAGATGATTCTGAGGAGGAAGATGAGGAGGAAGAGGAAGAAGAGGAGGAGGACGAGGAAGATGATATTGAGGCCACCCTGGCTGAGGAGTTTGAGGTGAGTGGTATGTTAGGTTACAGCATGTTTCTCCCTCTTAACTCACTCAGTACGGCCAGTCCTCTCTTCTCCTCTACACAGACCCCTCGGATGTCCAGTGGGTGTCTGAATGACCCAGCCTTTAGCTTCCATCGTCAGAATTGTGGTATTCTTTGTCAACATTCACCTCTTCAGTATAAGAGCCTTCCACTTGCAATATTTTGATAATGGTAATTGGGGTGAAACGATGTTAACGTCGTCTCTTTCGCCGTCCATATGGAGAGAGTTAAGTTTTGTTTTACAGTGCTAAAAATAACATGCATTCACCATGATGTTTTTTGGGTTTTTTTTTTTAGTGTTATAAAATATAGAATAAAAAAAGAAAAGAAAAAAAAAGTGTGTGCTTTTGTGGCTAAATTTCATAACAAGTAATGAAGCAGGTTTCCAAAACATTCCATTCTGTTGTTTGCATTTATTATTATGATGCATTGGTCTTAGTGTTGTAAGATATTATTTGATGATTTGTAGAACCAACAGAATACCCCCGAAAACGGAGCATGGCTGCCTACATGGCGGGGTAAAAACGGTCATCCATGTAAAAGCCCACTCGTGTACATGCGAGTGTACGTGGGAGTTGCAGCCCACGAAAGCAGAAGAAGAAGAAGAAGAAGAAGAACCAACAGAATGTCAAGTGACGAACTGCAGAAGCAGTTGATAGAGTTGTTTGGAACTTTCGTTTATCTGTCATGTGTGTTGTTGGTCTCTGGAAATTTGGATGGAAAGTAGAAACTGGCAGACTGAAGGCATACAGGAGATGCTGTGTAAAATGTGAATGTCTACATCCTTGCTTAATAACGATTTGCTTAGTTTATCCGACATGGACAATGATGTTTTTGTCTTTGAATTGATATTTATAATTCACTCGCTGTTGTTTATGGTTTGATTTATAGATTGCCACAAAAAAACAAAAACAAAAAAAACCCACAAAAAACAAACAACAACCCCAAAACCACAAAAAACAACACCAAAACCAAACAACAACAACAAAAAAACCAACAAACCACACAACCCCCCTCCCACAAATCAACACAAATGTTTAATATCCTTTTCTTTTTTTTTTTTTGCTGCCCCATCATCTGCACCGTTTTGGTGGTGTTCAGTGGTGCCTGTTCTGATTTAACGTACTTAGGACACCACCTACTAAGCCCCCTACTAACGACAGTTATGGCTTAGTCGCGGAGCCAGACTGAGTGAGCGTTCCTCCCAGAGTGGAGACGGACCGCCACCGCGTCCCTCAAACAACAGCCCCCCATGAATCTGCCGACACTGAAGACATTGACAGGACTCACCCCAAGCACAGAAGTGGAGGGGTATCGAAACTGAGGTCACCATGAGAGCAGGGCATGAAAGGCCACAGACTTTGAGACTGTTTTGTCTATATTGATGATGATGATGGAGGAGGAGGAGGAGGAGGATGACGATGTTGCTATGGTGGTTCATTTGTTTAAAGGTCCAGTGTTTAAAATCTTTGACTAGACATTGCCACCACTTTCTCAAACATTCCATACCGTATTCAGCCCCTTGTATTTGACATTAAGGGCAGAATTATTATTGTCTTTCTTCTTCTTCTTCTTCTCCCTCAGCTGTGTGTAGAGTCATGAGAGCGCCGTGCAGGAGAACTGTTGTCCAGATTCTGCCAGGTCTGCTTGTTGTTTGCTGTCTGCTGGTCCTAAGCGCGTTGGGTTACGCTGCTGGTCAGGCATTTGCTTGGCAGATGTGGTGTAGCGTATATGGATTTGTCCGAATGCACTGACGCCTCCTTGAGCTACTGAAACTGAAACTGAAACTGCTGGTTGTGTGTCAAAGCCTGGGTCTCTGCAGAACGGTTTTTCTGTCCATTCTGTAGTGTTTCAGTCCTTTGGTTTTTGTATTTTTTAGAGAGGGGTGTGGGGGCATATATTTTTTCTCCTTTATTACTGTTGATCAGAGATTGATTTTGTGTGTGTGTGTGTGTGTGTGTGTGTGTGTGTGTGTTCAAGGAGGAGGAAGAGGAAGAGGAGGAGGAGGAAGAGCTGGAGGAAGATGCGACAGAAAGGATGCGAAACGACCTCAACGAGGTGTATGACGACGACACAAACAGGCTGGAGTCGGTTCAGGTTTGTTGATGTTCAACCTTTTTTTTATGTATGTGGAGCTGTTCTGTTGTCACTGTTTTTTTTGTCTTCTTTTCTTTCTTTCTTTTTTCTAATCAGAAATTATTCGTTTAGTCTTTATGCAGGAAAGTTATTGAATTTTTTTGGTTTGTTCAGAGAGAGCATTGATGGATTAATTCACAGACTTTTTTTTATGTATCTGAAGCTTTTGTGTTGTCACTTTTTTTTGTCTTCTTTTCTTTCTTTTTTTTTTTCTAATCAGAAATTGTTTAGTCTTTATGCAGGAAAGTTATTGAATTTTTTTGGTTTGTTCAGAGAGAGCATTGATGAATTAATTCACAGACTTTTGTCATCAGCACAGTATCAGTTATTGAATATTTTACATTAAAAAAATCAACAACAACAATGAAAAACAATGTTTCGATGAAAGATTTCTTTCCTTAATCAGGCAAATGGAGAAGATACACACACACACACACACACACACACGTATATACGCTGAACACAATGCAAAATGTGAGTTAACTCTGGCACTCAACATTGCAGCAGCCATCTTTTGGCCGTTATTTCTGATTTACAGGTGAGCATGGTAACAACCATTTTGTTCTAAAAAAAACCCCCAAACATATCCACGCACGTTTCATCTGTTCAGGAGTTGGCATCTCTGAGTAACCATTTTGTTGTGAAAACCACGCGCATTCACCGTTGCTTACAAAGAAGGACATTTTGAACAGGAGTTTTGCTTTACAGCGCGATCCATTGCGCGGGGAATTGATTTCTAGGCAAGTATACCTGCGTTTTTGTACCGCAGAATAGCGGTCGCATCAAAACGACAATAGAAGGTCATTTTTGGTGAGATTTCTGGGAAGGCTGACACTGGCATTTCATCGGTTTTCAGGAGACGCTGGAGGAGATACTGATCCCCAAGCTGGACATTGACGGAGGCCGCAAGCCCCACATTGTGCGGTACATCATCAACAAGCGGCTGCGGCCCTACGTGGAGTTCCGTCACAGCGTCTTTGAGCGGGTGTACCCTGTTAGCGAGAGGCTGGCTCACCGCATGATCCAGACCGGCTACAAGCAGCCCAGCCGCTTCGGGCGATGGTGCCCCGTCAAGGTGTGTGTGTGTGGTGGTGTGGGTGTGGGTGTGTGTTGGGGGTGTATGAGTGTGTATGTGTGAGCTGGCCCACCGCATGATACTGACCAGCTACAAGCAGCCCAGCCGCTTTGGGTGATGGTGCCCTATCAAAGTGTGTGTGTATCGTGTGTGTGCGGGGGGCTGGGGGGTTGGGTTTGGGGGTGGGGATCTGGGTGGTGTGGGTGGGTGGGGGTTGGGTGTGTGTTGGTGTGTGTGTGTGTGTGTGTGTGTGTGTGTGTGTGTGTGTCCAGTTTTCTGTAGAATGGTGGGTGTTAGTGGTCTGTTTTCTTTAGGCTGGTGGGTGTTTTGAAAAAAAAAAAAAAGAAAGAAAGAGAAAAAAATGTACAGTATAATCCAATACAATGCAGTACGATGCAATGCAATACAATGCAGTACAATGCAATGCAATACAATGCAGTACAATGCAATATGATGCAGTCCAGTGCAGTATGATACAGAACAATCAAATACAATTCAGCACAATGCAGTACAATGCAATGCAATACAATGCAGTACTATGCAATGCAATACAATGCAGTACTATGCAATGCAATGCAGTACATTGCAATGCAATACAATGCAGTACAATGCAATATCGTGCAGTCCAGTGCAGTATGATACAGAACAATCCAGTACAATTCAGCACAATGCAGTACAATGCAATGCAATACAATGCAGTACAATGCAATGCAACGCAATACAATACAATACAATGCAATGCAACACAATGCAATACAATACAATACAACACAATACAATACAATACAATACAGTACAATACAATACAATTCAGTACAATCCAATCCAATCCAGTCCAGTCCAATACAATGGAGTACAATACAATACAATACAGTACAGTACAATACAATACAATACAGTACAATACATACTGTACATTACAGCACAGCACAGCACAGCACAGCACAGCACAGCACAACACAACACAACACAACATAACACAACACACTTCAGGTCCAGTTCAGTACTGTTTAAGCACAGTTAAGTAACCACATAAATTCAACACAACGTGACCCAACAACACCTCCCCCCCCCCCCCCACCCCCCTCCACCCCCGTACCCCCCAACCCCCTCCCCCCTCCCCCCCCCCCTCTCGTCCACCTTTTCAGCTGAAGGAAGGGGAGTGCATCCAGCCCATGAGCGGCCCCGGCTACCCGACGTTCCCCTGCATCTACCGGCAGCACATCTACTACCTGGGCAGCCCGGCGGCCCGGGACACCTTCCTGCAGGACCCCATGACCTACCTCACCCAGCCCAGCCCCAAGCCGGTGGTGCCCGTCAGGCTGGCCATCATCGGGCCCCCGAAGTCGGGAAAAACCACATGTGAGGTCTTCTTTTTTTTTGTTTTGTTTTGTTTGTGTGTGTGTGTGTAGGTTGGTGTTGGGAGGGGGAGGGGTTGGGGGGACGAGGGGGGGTGGGGTAGGTGCTGGGGGGTGGTTGAAGAGGGTGTTGTATGTGTGGATGTGTGTCTTTGTGTGTGTGTGTGTGTGTGTGTGTGTGCATATGGATGTGTGACTTTGTGTGTGCACGCACACATATGTGATTGCGTGCATGCGTTTGTTGTGTGTGTGTGTTTTGTGTGTGTGTCTGTGTGTGTGTGTGTGAGTGAGTGTGTGTCTGTGTGTCTGTGTGTGCCTGTGTGTTTTAAAAACAGTTTTTAAAAAAATGATAAATGAACATATCAGGGCAAAAAAATACTCACACAGACACACAGACACATGCATGCACACACACACACACACACACACACACACACACACACACACACACACACACACACACACACACACACACACACACACACACAAACACACACACACACACACACACACACACACACACACACACACACACACACACACAACTGACTAAGTGTGTTGGATTACACTGCTGGTCTTGTCACCTGTCTAGCAGATGTCGTATAGCGTACACATGGATTTGTCCGAACACAGGGACGCCTCTTTGAGAAACTGAAAACTAGAGGCAGGTAGGGAACAGGTGGGGAGGGGTGTGTGTGTGTGTGGGGGGGGGGAGGGCTGTTCTTTACTTTCTGCAGTGACGCCTCTTTCAGAAACTGAAATTAGAGAGAGGTGGGGGGTGGGGAGGGGGTCTTTTACTTTACGCAGTGACGTCTCTTTGAGAAACTGAAATTAGAGAGAGGTGGGGGGTGGGGAGGGGGTATTTTACTTTCTGCAGTGATGCCTGTTTAAGAAACTGAAATTAGAGTGAGGTGGGGAGGGGGTATTTTACTTCACGCAGTGACGCCTCTTTGATAAACTGAAATTAGAGTGAGGTGGGGGGTGGGGAGGGGGTATTTTACTTTACACAGTGATGCCTCTTTGATAAACTGAAATTCGAGAGAGGTGGGGGGTGGGAGGGGGTCTTTTACTTTACACAGTGATGCCTGTTTGAGAAACTGAAATTAGAGTGAGGTGGGGGGTGGGAGGGGGTGTTTTACTTTCTGCAGTGATGCCTGTTTGATAAACTGAAATTAGAGAGAGGTGGGGGGTTAGAGGGTGTCTTTTACTTTACGCAGTGACGCCTCTTTGATAAACTGAAATTAGAGAGAGGTGGGGGGTGGGGAGGGGGTGTTTTACTTTACACTGTGATGCCTCTTTGATAAACTGAAATTAGAGAGAGGTGGGGGGTGGGAGGGGGTCTTTTACTTTACACAGTGATGCCTCTTTGATAAACTGAAATTAGAGAGAGGTGGGGGGTGGGAGGGGGTGTTTTACTTTCTGCAGTGACGCCTGTTTGAGAAACTGAAATTAGAGAGAGGTGGGGGGTGGGAGGGGGTCTTTTACTTTACACAGTGACGCCTGTTTAAGAAACTGAAATTAGAGTGAGGTGGGGAGGGTGTCTTTTACTTTACGCAGTGACGTCTCTTTGATAAACTGAAATTAGAGTGAGGTGGGGGGTGGGGAGGGGGTGTTTTACTTTACACAGTGACGCCTCTTTGAGAAACTGAAATTAGAGTGAGGTGGGGGGTTAGAGGGTGTCTTTTACTTTACACAGTGATGCCTCTTTGAGAAACTGAAATTAGAGTGAGGTGGGGGGTGGGGAGGGTGTCTTTTAGTTTCCGCAGTGATGCCTGTTTGAGAAACTGAAGTTAGAGTGAGGCAGGGGGTTAGAGGGGGTCTTTTAGTTTCTGCAGTGACGCCTACCTCGAGGGACTGAAACTGAAACTGCAACTGCAGCTGCAACTACCTTCACAGTGGTGAAGGGGGTGGGGAGGGGGTGTTTTACTTTC
The DNA here is from genome assembly GCF_041734735.1 of Babylonia areolata. Classification (NCBI taxonomy): domain Eukaryota; kingdom Metazoa; phylum Mollusca; class Gastropoda; order Neogastropoda; family Buccinidae; genus Babylonia; species Babylonia areolata. Next base: position 41,231,758 of record NC_134881.1, on the reverse strand, counting down.
CGCAGTGAAGCCTCTTTGAGAAACTGAAATTAGAGGGGGGTGGGGAGGGTTTTTTTTACTTTACGCAGTGATGCCTACCTCGAGGAACTGAAACTGAAACTGAAACTGCAACTGCAACTACTTTTACAGTGGCGAAGCGCTTCGAGCAAGAGTACGGCGTGATGCGGCTGTCGGTGGGCGAGGCGATGCGGTCGGTGCTGCAGTCGCAGCCTCACTCTGAGCTGGCGCGGGCGATGAACCGTGCCCTGCTGCGCGGCATGACGGTGTCCGAGGAGCTGCAGGTGCAGGCGCTGGAGACCATCATGCTGGACATGCGCTGCCAGACCAGAGGGTGAGGGGGTTGTGTGGGTGGGTGGGTGTTTGGGGGGGGGGGGGAGTGTGTGGGTGTGTGGGTGGGTGTTTGGGGCTGGGGGCGGGGGAGTGGGTGGGTGTGGAGGGTGATGTGGGCGTGTGTGTGTGTTGTTAATGTATTTGACTAGTGGGAAAGAGCTTGATCAGGGGTGGGGGAGGGGATATATGTGTGGTGTCTGTGTTCTTGTTTGTTTGCTTATGGACTGGTGGAATGCCTGTAGATTCATTATGGTTCTTTCCACAGAGAGAGTTATATGGCATACACACACACACACACACACACACACACACACACACACACACACATACACACACACACACACACACACACACACACACACACACACACACACACACACACACACACACACACACACACACACACACACACACACACACCTGCCTTTCTAAGGATGAGGGAAGTCCAGTTCTGGTTGTCTTCAGAGATTAGAAGGGGTGGGGTGGGATGGGGTGGGGTGGGGTTGGGTGGGGTGGGGTGGGGTGGGGTGTCCTGTGCCGGCTGCCCCTCACTCTGGGTGTGAGATCTGTTAGGGGTGTGGAATCAATCCTGGGGTGGAGTAGAGTCATGGTCATTCAGCCCTGTGCTAGACCCTGCAGTCTTTTCACCCCCGTCCATGTGATAGGTAGTAGCCTTCAGTTTAACGTCTTACTTCGGCCCAGTCGTATGAGCTTATATCACAGATTGACATATTGTATTGCATTGTATTGTATTATTCTTTTTTTGTCATAACAGATTTCCTGTGTGAAATTCGGGCTGCTCTCCCCTGGGAGAGTGTCGCTACACTGAGAGCACCCCCCCCCCCCCTTTTTTTTTTCTGTGTGCATTTTTTGTTTTTTGTTTTTTTGTTTTCCTGTTGAAGTGGATTTTTTTCTACAGAATTTTGCCAGGGACAACCCTTTTGTTGCCGTGGGTTCTTTTTACATGCTCTAAGTGCATACCTTGGTTTATCATCTCATCTGAATGACATAAGTGTACAGTTGGGCCAACAGCAGAGTGAGAGCTGTATTATCAATGGTTTGTCCACTGCAGTGGGAAATCATTTACAGCTTAGTCTTTTGTGAAGGAGTGTGACTCTCAAACTAGGAGGCAAAATTACACTGGCTCTTAGTGCTGCAGCCTTGTGGGGTGGGCTAGTTTGCCTTTGGGAACCTATCTCAACCCCAACTGTCCTAAAAACCCTCATGGCCTCCACTATAATCAAACTCCAGCCCAAATAGTGGGGACAGCAGTTTCCTCCTCTGCTGTTCTGATGGTCATAGTCGAAAACGACTATCACACAATGCCTTCCTGTTCTGACTTCCCTACCCCCCACCTGTGTGTGTCGGTCAGGTACGTGCTGGACGGGTTCCCCATGACCAAGAAGCAGATGGAGCTGATGGACGCACGCAGCATCATCCCTGTGAGGGTCATCCACCTGGAGCTGGACAGCAAGGAGGTCATGGTGCGTTGCATCAAGGACAGGATCGCCCCCACCAGGTGAGGCTGGTCTCCCCACTACCTGGGGGTTCTTTTGGCTTGTGTGGGTGTGGAGTGGGGGGGGGGGGTGGGAGTGGGGGGAATTGGATGTGTGTGTCAGGGGTGGGGGTGGGGGGATGGGGGGTGAACAGCAAGGACGTCATGGTGCGTTGCATCAAGGACAGGATCGCCCCCACCAGGTGAGGCTGGGGGTTCTTTTGGCTTGTGTGGGTGTGGGATGGGGGTGTGGGGGGTAGTGGGGGGATGTGGATGTGTGTGTCAGGGGTGGGGGTGGGAGGATGGGGGGGTGGACAGCAAGGACGTCATGGTGCATTGCATCAAGGACAGGATCGCCCCCACCAGGTGAGGCTGGTCTCCCCACTACCCGGGGGTTCTTTTGGCTTGTGTGGGTGTGGGGGGGAAGGTGTGGTGGGTGTAGGGGGGCGGGGGTAGTGGGGGGATGTGGATGTGTGTGTCAGGGGTGGGAGGGTGGGAGGGGTGGACATCAAGGACGTCATGGTTGCGTTTCATCAAGGACAGGATAGCTCCTACCAGGTGAGGCTGGTCTCCCCACTACCTGGGGGGTCTTCTGGCTTGTGTGTGTGTGTGTGTGTGTGTGTGTGTGGAAGGGGGGAGGGAGTGGGGGGATGTGGATGTGTGTGTCAGGGTGGGGGTGGGGGCATGGGGGGGGGGGCTGGACAGCAAGGTCATGGTGCGTTGCATCAAGGACAGGATCGCCCCCACCAGGTGAGGCTGGCCTCCCCACTACCCGGGGGGTCTTTTGGCTTGTGTGGGGTGGGGTGGGGTGTGGTTGGTGGTGGGGGGGGCGGTAGTGGGGGGATGTGGATGTGTGTGTCAGGGGTGGGAGGATGAGGGGGTGGACAGCAAGGAGGTCATGGTTGCGTTGCATCAAGGACAGGATCGGTCCCACCAGGTGAGGCTGGTCTCCCCACCACCCGGGGGGTTCTTTTGGCTTGTGTGGTGTGGGGGTGGGGGGGGGAGTGGGGAGAATTGGATGTGTTGGGGGTGGGGGGATGGGGGTGGTGGACAGCAAGGACGTCATGGTTGCGTTGCATCAAGGACAGGATTGGTCCCACCAGGTGAGGCTGGTCTCCCCACCACCCGGGGGGTCTTTTGGCTTGTGTGGGTGTGGGGTGGGGGGTGTGGTTGGTGGTGGTGGGGGTAGTGGGGGGATGTGGATTTATGTGTCGGGGGTGGGGATTGGAGGGTGTGGGGGTGGACATGAAGGAGGTGATGGCTGGGGGGCATCAAGGATGGGATCGGTCCCACTAGGTGAGCTGGTTTCCCCACCACCTGGGGGGGGGGGGGTTGGCTTGGGTGTGTGTGGGGTGGGGTGGGGTGAGGGGAGAGGAGTAGGGGTATGTGTTGAGGTGGGTGTGTGGGTGTACAGCAAGGAGGTCAAGGTCCAAGGCATAAAGGACACGATCGCTCCCACCAGGTGAGGCGGTTTCCCACCTTGCAGGGGTCTTTTGATGTGGGGTGTGTGTGTTTGGGATTGGGATGTCGGTGGGGGGTTGGGGGGGGTGTGGGGGGGGCAGGGAGGGGGCTGTATGTGTAAGTATGTTTTGTGGGGGGGGGGGGGTGGAGGTTGGTGTGCTGGTGGACAGCAAGGAGGTCATGGGGCTTTAAGGACAGGATCGCACCCACCAGGTGAGACTGGTCCGTCCCCCCCACCTTGTGCGGGTCTCTTGTCGTGGGGTGTTGGGGGGAGGAGGAGGAGGGTGTCGGGGGTGTGGATGGGTGGGTGGGGGTGAGTGTGGGGATGGACAGCAAGGAGGTCATGGTCCGTGGCATCATGGACAGGATGGCACCGACCAGGTGAGATAGAGTTTCCCCACCTTGCCGGGGGTCTGTTGGCCTTGGGTGTGTGTGTGTGTGAGGGTGGAGTTGGATGTTGGTGTGTTGGGTTGGGGGTAGAGGTGGATGTTGGGGTGGAGGTGGGGTGTGTGTTGAGGTGGGTGTGGGGATGGACAGCAAGGAGGTCATGGTCCGTGGCATCATGGACAGGATGGCACCGACCAGGTGAGATAGAGTTTCCCCACCATGCCGGGGGTCTGTTGGCCTTGGGTGTGTGTGTGCGAGGGTGGATGTTGGTGTGTTGGGGTGGAGGTGGAGGTGGATGTTGGGGTGGAGGTGGATGTTTAGGGTGGGGGGGGGGTGGAGGTGGGGATGGACAGCAAGGAGGTCATGGTCCGTGGCATCATGGACAGGATGGCACCCACCAGGTGAGATAAGTTTCCCCACCATGCCGGGGGTCTGTTGGCCTTGGGTGTGTGTGTGTGTGTGTGAGGGTGGAGGTGGATGTTGGTGTGTTGGGGTGGGGGTAGAGGTGGATGTTTGGGGGGGGGGTGGAGGTGGGGGGGGGTGTGGAGGTGGGTGTGTGGAGGTGGTGGGTGTGGGGGTGGGCAGCCAGGAGGTTATGGTTTGTGGCACCAAGGGAACAGAATCGCGCCGCTCATCACAGCAACCTTACCATCCTCATCACTCATTATCATCAACATCATCATCCATTTATTTATTTATTATTATTATTTATTTATTTATTTATGTACGTTTATTGTTGACTTCATCAAGTTTTTGCGCCTTATACATATTATTAGTAATGGTAGTAGTTTTTTTTAATATGTATTTATCTATTATTTATTCACCCTTTTTTTTTTTTCAAGGCCTGACTAAGCGCGTTGGGTTACGCCGCTGGTCAGGCATCTGCTTGGCAGATGTGGTGTAGCGTATATGGATTTGTCCGAATGCAGTGATGCCTCCTTGAGCTACTGAAACTGAAACTGAAACTCATCATCCAAAACTGCCCAGTTATTCTTGGTCAACAAAAGCACGGCAGGTTCTTGTTGTTTTTCTTGTTCCAGAACTATGCCCCTGCACGACAGTGCCCAGATCCTCCAGATGAAGCTGGTGGCCTTCAAGAAGAACGTGCCGCCCATCCTGGAGTGGTACGACTGGGAGCACATGAACGTCGTCAACGTGGACGCTCAGGAGAGCAAGTGGTGGGTCTGGGACCAGACCATGGAGGCCACCGCCGCCGCCATCGTTCAGATCCAGACATACCTACAGCGCATCGAGCAAGGTAGGGGTGTGTGTGGGGGGGCGGTGGGGGTGGGGGCAAGGGGTGCGGGGGCAGGTGGGGTGTTCAAGGTTGGGTGTCTGGTTGTGTGGGTGTGGGTGTGTGGGGGTTGGGTAGATGTGAATGTGGAGGTGTGTGTAGGGGAGTGTTGGTGGGGGTGTGTTGGGGTGTGTTTGTGTGTAGGGTGTGTGGGGGTTGGGTAGATGTGGGAACCGCTGCCATCCACACATACCTGCAGCGCATTGAGGTAGGTGGGTGTGTTGAGTTTGATAGGGTTGGTGGGTGTGTGTGGGTGAATGGGGGTGTGTAGCGGTTGGTGGGGGTGTGGGGATGGTGTGGGAACTGCTGCCATCGTTCAGATCCAGACATACCTGCAGCGCATCGAGCAAGGTGGGTATGTTGGGTGTGTGTGTGGGGGGGAGAGTGGGGGGGAGGAGGTTGGGGGGTGGGGGGGTTGGGCTGATGTGGGGGCCACCGCCATCGTTCACATCCAGATTCCTCAAGATTCCCTAGCTTCCCAGGCGGTTGGCGTTGATCACTGGTGAGAAGATAGGGTCGAGTGTGGGATTCGATCCCACACCCTCAGGTACCCTAGCATCCCAGGCAGTTGGCGTTGATCACTAAGCCACCAGTCCGTGTTTGTGAGAGGCCTGTGCAGAGTTGTGATGTTTTTTACACATGGTTCTGTGTCATGGGTGTGTTGTTTTTTTACACACGGTTCTGTGTCGTGGGTGTTTTGTTTTTTTACGCATGGTTCTGTGTCGTGGGTGTGTTGTTTTTTTACGCACGGTTCTGTGTCGTGGGTGTGTTGTTTTTTTACACATGGTTCTGTGTCGTGGGTGTGTTGTTTTTTAAACATGGTTCTGTGTCGTGGGTGTGTTGTTTTTTAAACATGGTTCTGTGTCGTGGGTGTGTTGTTTTTTACACATGGTTCTGTGTCGTGGGTGTGTTGTTTTTTAAACATGGTTCTGTGTCGTGGGTGTGTTGTTTTTTAAACATGGTTCTGTGTCGTGGGTGTGTTGTTTTTTACACATGGTTCTGTGTCGTGGGTGTGTTGTTTTTTACACACGGTTCTGTGTCATGGGATGGGTGCAATAGCCAAATGGTTAAAGCGCTGGACTTTCAATCTGAGGGTCCTGGTTTCGAATCTCGGTGCACCCGGTGGGTAAAGGGTGGAGATTTTTCCGATCTCCCAGGTCAACATATGTGCAGACCTGCTAGTGCCTGAACCCCCTTCGTGTGTATGCGCACGCAGAAGATCAAATACGCACGTTAAAGATCCTGTAATCCATGTCAGCGTTTGGTGGGTTATGGAAACAAGAATATACCCAGCATGCACCCCCCCGAAAACGGAGTATGGTTGCCTACATGGTGGGGGGGTAAATAAATAAAAACGGTCATACACGTAAAATGTTACATGTCTGTCTGAGTGTGTATGCGTATGCATCTGAAATCTGATTGAATGACACAGGAAACGAATGATGAGCACCCAGTGGCAGCCGTCTTTCGGCTCTACCCAGGTAAGTAGCCTGTGGTGCAAGTGTCCCCGTGTATGTAAAGCGCTTAGAGCTTGGTCCCTGACCGAGGATAGGTGCTGTATAAGTAATCCACATCAATCAAGCAATGGGACTTGCAGGGAAAGCAGCGTCGGTGGCTGACATGTGCATCACCCCCAAGGAGTTCCAGGGACGCAAGGGTGACTTCGGGGAGTACTGCCCGGTCAGCCTGTCCCGCGGGGAGCTCGTCGACTGTTCCACCACACGCTCCCTCAAGTTCGCTGCCGAGTTCAGAGGTAAAGCTCTGTGTGTGTGTGTGTGTGTGTGTGTGTGTGTGTGTGTGTGTGTGTGTGTGTTGTGATGTGTGTGAGTGTGTGTTGTGATGTGTGTATGTGTTGTGTGTGTGTGTTGTGTGTGTGTGTGTGTGTGTGTGTGTGTATGTGTGTGTGTGTGTTGTGATGTGTGTGTGGGTGTGTATGTAAGTGTATGCTAATTTCTGTATCCAGGCTTATGTATAAATATTACTGTGTTCAAATTTGAATATTTGTTTTCCACCAATAATAATAATAACAATAATAATAGTAATAATAATAATAATAATTATATAATAATAATGCGGCTGCCAGAATTATGAATGTTCCCATGGCAAAACCCCAAACCAGCTCACCAATCAAAGATGTTCATCAAGACACCAAGAAAGGTTTTGGAAACAAACACAAAAAAGCGCACATCTCTCTCTCTCTATATATATATATGTGTGTATGTATATATATATATATCAAAGTAGACAGGCTCTAAAGACAAGGGCGGAAAAGCCCAGCAACTTGAAAACTGTACTAGCTGCAATGTGCGGCACCAGGCCTGGGAGACGTCGAAAAGGATGACATCGTCCAACTCCGGTACAAGACTTTACAGGACTTGTCCACTGCTCAAGGCTAGGTACCGCTGTAAGGCAGTGGAGGTTTAACTCATTCTATCCCACAGGTACATGCCTGCCACAAGTGTTCCCCTGAACCAGCACTACATGAGACTGCTGTAAGGCAGTGGAGGTTTAACTCATTCTATCCCACAGGTACATATCTGCTACAACAAAGCTTCCTTCCTTCAGGAATACGTAAACAGTTCAGTTTAGAACGCCACCTAGTCCACAGGGGAAGTAATCATTGGTACGAGTTAACTCGTACCTGGAGTAGAAGTAGAGTTAAGAAATCAGTTTTCCTCCTCGTTCAGAACGTTAGCAGATCTGCATGTTCCCAACAAACAGTAAGAAAAACAAACAAACAAACAAACAAAAAAAACCCTGTTGGACACTGTGTATCTCTGTGTAGGTCACTACTACAAGATGGCAGGCCCGAAGGAGCTGGAGCAGTTCCTGGCCGAGCCGGAGAAGTACATCCCACCGCTGGCGCCGAACAAACTGCCGGCGCCAGAGCTGTTGCCGCGGCGATGCAAGAAGGAGGAGGTTCCGGCAGGGAAGGTGGAGCTGCAGGGTTACTGCCCCGTCACCTTCTTGGACAGGAAGCGTCGGTCAGTGTGGGGAGATTGTGATGATGATAATTGTTATCATTGGTGCTTGTGTAGGGCCTATCTTTTTTGTTTTTGTATGTGTTTAGGGTGTGTGTATTACAGTCATTCGGATGAGACAATAAACTGAGGTCCCGTGTGTGCAGCATGCACTTAGTGCACGTAAAAGAACCCTCAGCAACAAAATGTTTGTTCCTGGCAAAATTCTGTAGAATAATTCACTTCGATAGGAAAAACAAATAAAACTGCACACAGGAAAAAATACAAAAGAAAAGGGTGGCGCCTCGGGAGAGCAGCCCGAATATCACACAGAGAAATCTGTTGTGATAAAAAGAAATACAAATACAAATGCAAAATACAAATTATAATGATAATTGTTATTGTTGGTGCTTGTATAGGGCCTATATTCAGTTGTTGTGGGATATTATTATCATAATATTGTTATTGTTGGTACTTGTATTGGGCCTATCCTCAGTTGTTGTGGGAGATTATTATGATAATAGTTATTATTAGTGCTTGTATAGGACCTATATTCAGTCACTGTGGGAGATTATGATGATAATGATTGTTATTATTAGTGCTAGTTTACGGCCTGTCTTTAGAGACTGCCCGACTCGTCCTCAGAAAGAAAAGATCTGAGCACATCACTCCTCTTTTGCAACATCTCCACTGGCTCCCTGTCTCACACCGAATAAAGTACAAGATCAGCACTCTATGCTACAAATGTATTCACAAATCAGCCCCTTCCTATCTCTGTGGCTGCCTTCACCTCTACACTCCATCTCGCTCACTACGATCAGCTTCGGATCCACTCCACTTACGCATACCCAGATTCAAACTCTCGACTGTTGGCCGCCGTTCTTTCTCTGTCTCTGGACCTTGCAATTGGAATGAACTTCCTCTCTCGCTTCGTCAAGTCTCCACACTTAGCTCTTTCAAGTCTGGCCTTAAAACCCACCTCTTCCCAAAATAGCCTCCCTTCCCTGCCTCTTCCTTGTCTTTAGTTTCTCCAGTTTTAGAGTTATGCGTGCGTGAGAATGACTGGTGCGAAAGCACTTAGATTTGTCTCTGCACAAGATTCAGCACTATATAAGTACCATTATTATTATTATTATTCTTATTTTTGTCTTATAGTTAAATGTGGAGTGTGGCCAGCTCAATGATTGCAGCCACCCTAAAGATAACTCTGGTCAAACCTCCCTTCCCATGCTATAGCACCAGTCTCTTTGTCTGTTTTGCCACTAGGCTGTCGCTCCACCATGTCACTGCATGACGTGATGTGTATAAATCATGACATGTCCCGGGCTGGAGATGAGTCTGATATGGAGTGTCCAGCGTTATAAAGGAAATTTTCTATCTAAAATTACGTTTAAATAACATACTTACCGTGACCCAACTAGTGTAGACTCCGGCAGGGGTCTGACATTCCTGTCCTGTGCAAACTACTATCCGCCTATGCGGAGAAAATCAGAGAACTACGGCCGATAACCTCCCGGAAGTAGGTAACATCCCCTTTGTCCCCCTGGCTAGCGCCCTCTTTTTCCGGCAGCCATCTCGACATCTGTTCCTGTGCACTTCATACGGCTAAGTTTTTCGCATTTTCTATCTGTCTATCGATTCTTTGGCGTTTCTGTTTTGTGTCCAATTATGTCTTCAAACAGGTCGCACAATTATGTAGCTCGATTGGGAGATCGGGCTAAAATTAAGGCACGATCGCAATCGATTCGCGATCAGTAATTGTTTTCTTTTACAACCATGCTTGTCATTTAATGAAGTACTGAAACCAGTGTGGAGCAATGTGAGCTTCCATCCATGGCACAGCTGTTTTGTTTATCTGTGCCAGGTGTGTTATTTTAGAAGATGAGAGTCCTAACTAAAAATCATGAAGGATATTGTTACTACATTGTAAATTCACTAAAAGCAAACAAAACAGTAGAACCTACCCGTCATTTGTGCATGTGAATCCACTTTGTGTGTGTGTGTGTGTGTGTGTGTGTGTGTGTGTGTGTGTGTGAGTGTGTTTGTGTGTGTGTGTCTGTGTTTGCAGACATGTGTCTATGTTAACTGAATATACATATATGGCTGACTATTAACTGCACTTTGCTGATCACAACACTTCCTGTTCCTGATGATAGGTACGAAGCCATCGTGCCAGGCGACCCAGATATGTTGGTGGAGTACCGTGAGAAGTTCTTCAGCATGGAGTCTGAGGAGAAACTGCTCAAGTTTATGAGGTGGGTGACCCCGTACACACTGTCTTGTTGGCTCACGATGACACAAAGAAAATGAACTGCAGCATTCATTCATCCTTCTTCTTCTTCTTCCCACGTTCAATTGTATGCACACGAGTGGGCTTTTACGTGTATGACTGTTTTTACCCCGCCATGTAGGCAGCCATACTCCGTTTTCGGGGGTGTGTATGCTGGGTATGTTCTTGTTTCCATAACTCACCGAACGCTGACATGGATTACAGGATCTTTAACGTGCGTATTTGATCTTCTGCTTGCATATACACACGAAGGGGGTTCAGGCACGGCACTAGCAGGTCTGCATATATGTTGACCTGGGAGATCGTAAAAATCTCCACCCTTTACCCACCAGGCGCGGTCACCGTGATTTGATCCCGGGACCCTCAGATTGAAAGTCCAACGCTTTAACTATTCGGCTATTGTGCACGTCGTCTCTAAAATCTGACCACAAAGGAACTTTCCATCTATCCTCCCCCCCCCCCCCCCCCCCGGACCCTCAGATTGGCAGTCCAACGCTTTAACCACTCGGCTATTGCGCCCGTCGCAGCATTCATTCAAAGATAACAGAAAAAAAACCAACAACACAGATGTAAGATGAAGGGAGAAACCCCCCCAGTTCTATACTCATCAGAACCATCAAAATAATGATGGTGGATGTTCAAAGAAAGAAGAAGAAGAAGAAGAGAGAAAAAAGTGAACTGAAGAAACAGAGAAGATTCAGAATAAATGAACTGGTAAGGGAATCTGATTTATGAATTAAAAAAGAAAAGAAAAGAAGGATGAGGCTTAAAAAACAAATGAGTATTCCATATTCAATTCAATCCAGTTCAGTTCAGAAGACTTTACTGTCTGCTTGTGTGCTTCAAACAATGAAAAAAAAAGAAAATTTTAATTGAAGTGCAATGTGTGAGCACAGTATAAGCTTTAAGCTTGTTGATGCTCTTTTGTCTTTGCTTGTATTTTCGTAATTCTTGTGTACTGTTGAACAATTAACGATTAGATAAAGAATGTTCTTTAGACTCCTTTAAATGCTCATCAGTATCACTGTCTCTCAGGTTAATTTTTCTCTCCTCTCTTCTCTTTGCACTAAAGTGTCCATTAGGCTCTTTTGAACGCTCATCAACGTGCGCAATAGCCGAGTGGTTACAGCGTTGGACTTTCAGTCTGAGGGTCACAGGTTCAAATCTTGATAACGATGCTTGGTGGGTAAAGGGTGGAGATTTTTCCGATCTCCCAGGTCAACATATGTGCAGACTCGCTTGTGCCTGAATCCCATTCGTACGTATACGCAAGCAGAAGATCAAATACGCACGTTAAAGATCCTGTAATCCATGTCAGTGTTCGGCGGGTTATGGAAACAAGAACATACCCAGCATGCACACCCCCGAAAATGTAGTATGGCTGTCAACATAGCAGGGTAAAAATGGACACATTGATTAAAGCCCACTCGTATTAATACGAGTGAACGTGGGAGTTGCAGCCCACGATTGAAGAAGAAGAGGAAGAAGAAATGCTCATCAGCATCACTGTTTCTCAGGTGAATTTTTATCTCTTTTTTTTTTCTCCTCCTCTCCTTTCTTCCCTCAGCCTGCCTGAAGACTACTGGAACCTGCAGCTGCCCCACAAGCTGCCGCCTCGCAAGGAGACCCTGCCCATGATGGGCCTGCCCATGCTGGGATACATGGAGCAAGGGGTGGCCTCTGCCCTCATCTCTGCCCTCACCGCCACGGGAAACTTCAAACCCAAGTACCCCTTCATCTCGTCCTCACGCTCCGCGCTTCTCTACGTGGCTTACCATCTGAAAGGTCTGTAAATTAACAAAAAAAAATCTTTTTAAATGGCTCAGTGCTGGGCTTATATCAGAGATTGATTAAGCTTACAGTTGGGCCAACAGCAAGGTGGGAGCTGTATAATCATGTGAATTATGATTTTTTTTTTAAGAATCAATGCTCAACTTATACCAGGAATAGATTAAACTTAAGTTGGTCCAGCAGCAAAGCGACAGCTATACAGTCAATGGTTTCTCCACTGCAATGGGAAGTCATTTACAGCTTAGTCTTTTGTGAAGGACTTTGACTCTCAAACTCGAAGGCAAGATTGCACTGGCGCTTTGTGCTGCAGCCCAGCCTAAGGGGCTAACTGGTGTTATGGGATCATCCCATCAACTGTCCTAAAGCCCTCTTGGCTGAGAGAGTGGGGACTGTAATTTGGGCAGGACACTCTCCGCTGTAATCAAGTTCTAGTCTAGATAGTCGGGACAGCATTTGGGTCCTGATGGTCATAACTGGACACAACTGACCATCATACATGTAACTTTTTTGTATAAAATTCACTTGGTTGTCTGGCTGCTTGCTAGTTCAAACCCAAGTACGTCCTTCATTCTTTTCTCTGCATGGAGTAACACCTGAAAGATCAATAATTCAATGTATGTATGTGTGTGTGTGTGTGTGTGTGTGTGTGTGTGTGTGTAGTGCGTGTGTGTGTGTGTGTGTGTGTGTGTGGATGCGTGTTTTAAATCCTTGACTGCTGCCGATGCACGCTGCTCAGAATGTAGGACATTGTTGTTTTACTCGGGACTTCCTCTTGATAATGCATCATTTTTAAATCGGAAAAATCAGTTACACCATTGAAAAGTGCACAAAAAAGTGTGTGTGTGTGTGTGCTTGTGTGGATGCGTGTTTTAAATCCTTGACTGCTGCCGATGCATGCTGCTCAGAATGTAGGACATTGTTGTTTTACTTGGGACTTCTTCCTCTTGATAATGCATCATTTTTAAATCAGAAAAATCAGTTACACCATTGAAAAGTGCACAAAAAAGTGGTAATCGTCCTTTGTCAGCTGCCCAGGTTGTTTGGCAAAGCTTGTCTGTGCTTGCTTGTATTGTTTACCATTGAGAGTCAGTATTCTGTGATATCTGGTGGAAGAGTAACAGTTTTGGTGTATCCTGAATCTGCCTCCTAGAATTCTGTTCCGAAGATTTGCTGTTCGCCCAGCATAGGAACTGGCTTTGTCATTGTCCATTTTAATGTCTAATCAGTTTGGTTGTGTCAGTGTTTCGTGTTTCCCCCAATCCCCCCACCCCCCCTCACACTCTCTCGAGATGGCTACCCGCATTGGCCGCATGAGCTGATCAAGGTGTTGAGAGAGAATCCTGAATGTATCTTGAAGATGTAGTATTATTTTTTACTTGTTGATTGAGAATCTCATAATTTACGTGTGTGTGTGTGTGTGTGTGTGTGTGTGTTGTCTGTTTCCAGCCTTCAACCCCAGAAGCTCAGACTATGTGCGGAAAAAGTACAAACAGAAGCTGCAGAAGTTTGAAGAGACCTGCAACCTGATCCGTTTCCTCGGCGACAACATGACAGTGCGCTACCGGGACCCCAACGAGAGGCCGGCTGATTTCGACTCCAAGCTCGAGGTCTTCTTCGCTTTGAAAGGAATCGAACCCACAGCCACCTGGATCTCTTGAGTCGGTGGCCTTGCTCATGTAGGAAGTTGTCCTTAAAACCAAGCTGAGGATCCGTGGCTGCTGTTTGGTCCACTGGCTGTTGAGAGTGAATGACAGAGTGATTTTTTTTTTTGTGGTTGGCAATCCTTGTGAAAAAGGGGGTATTCTCTTGTCCATGCTTGCACACAGCCATACAGATTCACTCACACAGATACTTGTAAACAAGTGTACAGACGGTCAGATGACAAATATACATGTATGTGTGCGCATACACAGGTACTCTTTGAATGTGCTTTTTCCTTCTCCCTTCATCCTTTCAGTTTCATTCACTCACACACATGTCTTGAGTGCATCCACACACATGAGGAAAGGTAGATCGATGCTGCTTCTGAAGGCTTACACAACAGTGTAATGACAGAATCTAGTGTGGCTGTACAGTGTTTTGTCTCATCGTCTCATAATTCAAATTCCCAAAAGTGTTATGTGTAGAAGCGTCGTTTTGTATGACCATGTGTGTGTGTGTGCGTGCATGTGCACGAGAGATGTATGTGTGTGAGAATTCCTTTGTTGTTGTGTTAATGAGTGTTTTCCTCTGTCAAATGGAAATTAACTGTGCATTCATGCAATGTTAGGTTGTATGGTTAACCTTTTAGGACAAACCCTCTTTATTTTGTCACTATTAGTCTTTTGTAATGGTATGCTGCTTTTTTTTCCTTCTCAAATTAGTCTTTATTCTGTGACAAAAATATCTGTACATAGAAAAAAGCATTTTAGATATAGTGTAAATTTAGTTTATGTGCATTATATTGATGTATATATTTTTGATTATTTTAAAAACCTTTTTTCAACAGACTTCAGAGATAAAATGCAAATGAAGCACAAAATCACTCCATTCTCAGAACCGATAGTCACTTTTTCAGTTTGGAAAATTAATCTGAAGCATCACTTTTCCCGTGTCACAATTTCAGCACCAGCAAACAAGCCAAAATAATCACCTTTCACTTTGAGAGAGAGAAAAAAAAGTAAGAGAACTTTACCAAAGAGACTTCGGAGAAAACTACCAGGTAAAAGACCGAGGTGCAACAATACTGCTGTCAATTTTTATGAGAGCAATAAATGCAGACTATACTGTTAAAGATATAAAAGAATTACTGGGAGATTTTTTTTTTTTTGTATACAAGTATTATACAAAGGAATGTAAAACAAAAAGATTTCATTATTTATATGCAGTAATGTGATGAGCATATTCTTCCAAAAATTATCTGAAAGAACATACAACAGCTGCAAGATGGAACCAGTTGTGCATTTCTTTCAAAAATCGATGCTTATTTGAATTGCTACTTTCTAAAAAATTATATATATAAACATCACTTTTAAAATTGTGAACATTTGTGTTTTTGTTCTGAAGGAGAGACAAATGCTTGAGTATTTGAACATTGTGTATTTTTCCTTTGAAAAGAGACAGCAGATTTCTTTCCAGAGTGGAAATGTGTCTTGGCTTTTTATTTTATTTATTTTTTTAATATATATATATATATATATTTTTTTACATGGAGACAGCCGTACCATGCTTTTCCTGTGAATTATTTTATGCGATTGTTTTATGAGGGCTGTGATATATACATTTACATAATTTTTACAGTGATATGATGATGTTAAGTCCATGCCAAATGTATTTATTAAAGCCGTTTTGACTTTTGCGCAGTGTCTTTGAAAAGTGA
This sequence comes from Babylonia areolata, assembly GCF_041734735.1. NCBI lineage: Eukaryota > Metazoa > Mollusca > Gastropoda > Neogastropoda > Buccinidae > Babylonia > Babylonia areolata. Next base: position 41,216,392 of record NC_134881.1, on the reverse strand, counting down.
AGAGAAGAGAGGAAGAGATTGAGAGAGAGCATGGGAGAGATCAGGAGAGAGCACTGCAACTCTTAATTCACTTATATATAATTACAAATGATAGTACTTTGGGTGGGCTGCGACGGGTGCAATAGCCGAGTGGTTAAGCGTTGGACTTTCAATCTGAGGGTCCCGTGTTCGAATCACGGTGACGGCGCCTGGTGGGTAAAGGGTGGAGATTTTTACGATCTCCCAGGTCAACATATGTGCAGACCTGCTAGTGCCTGAACCCCCTTCATGTGTACATATACAAGCAGAAGATAATACGCACGTTAAAGATCCTGTAATCCATGTCAGCGTTCGGTGGGTTATGGAAACGGGACCATACCCAGCATGCACACCCCCGAAAGCGGGGTATGGCTGCCTACATGGCGGGGTAAAAACGGTCATACACGTAAAATTCCACTCGTGTGCATACGAGTGAACGTGGGAGTTGCAGCCCACGAACGCAGAAGAAGGTGGGTTGCAATTCCCATGTCCTCTTGTATATAAACGAGGGGGCTTTTACATGTATGACCATGTTTACCCCCACCATGAAGGCAGCCATACTTCACTTTCGGGGGTAAATGATAGTTCAAAAAGAATGTCAAGTAGCAAACAGCCGACAAAACTAATCTGAACTCCACGGAAAGAACTGCTCAGAAAGCAAACTTCTGATTAATAAAAACCGGCACACAGACAGGCTCAAGTTTGGAGCAAAATTTCCTTTTTAAAGAGAATAGACTTCACAGACAAATTTACACCATGTATAAACTACAGTTTTACAGTTTCATTTGGCCTCTCAAGTTATTGTAACCTTAACGGATATGTACTCATGAAAGCCAGTTGAAAACGTAATTTGTACACAATGTCAAAGCACTAAAAATAAAAATGTAAGAGACATCTTACCAGCCATAAGGAAATAGACCACTCAGATACAATGATTTTTTTTTTATTTTTTTTTTTTTAGCTTATTAGGCTTTATGTCAAGGGGGGATTAACAGAAGAAGAAATGATGCATAATCAAAACGTGGAAGTCAAGAGGCATAAACTACGCCGGATATATTTTCTGTCTGCTGTCTAAGCAACATCGATGGCAGTCACCACTGCAATAGAAATGTGTACACGTTTTCAGTGGGCCGGTGTTGGTTCAAAATATATCAACCAGCAATAAAACCCACACCTACCTACCTAGGAGAGACCTTTGACCGCAGGCTCACTTGGAAACAGATCACCAGATGCTGTAGCAGGGCCAAACAGACTGGCGATCATGAAGAAACTTGCAGGGACGGACTGGCGCCATGAGATCCACCCCAATCCTGAAGATGGAGATCACTGGGCTACAGTCACTGGAGGACAGAAGGGACACAAAGATCCTCATCCAGACATCAAAATTCTAACGCCTTGAAAACCATCCAATGAACAACAGAATGAGCTGACCCACCAAGAGCCAGGTGAAAAGAGGCAGCTTCATCCACCAGTCAAGACGCCTTGAAAGACAAACCCCAGTCTTGATGGAACACGAAGCAAAGCCTATCCCGGCAAATGTCACCCACCCATCTTGGAAGAGGCAGGTGTTCCCAACAGTCGTCACCAGCATTCCCAGAGTGGAGAAGAGAGGAACACAGTCAGACACCCAAAGGAAGGCCCAGGCCATGGAGTACATCTGCAACCAGTACCCCCAGGAAGACTGGACCCATGTCTTTACAGATGGCTCCGCCACAGAAGCAACGAGGGATGGTGGAGCTGGAATCTTCCGATACAAAGACGGAGATGAAGAAATTGCAATCCCAACAGGAAAATACTCCAACTTCCGAGCTGAGCGAGAAGCCCTCTGAGGCATCCACAACAGTCTCGCAGAACTCCACAAGAACATCAGGGCAGGTGGTAGTGTTCTCAGACGCTCTCTCCGTACTCCAAGCCCTCAAGAACTCCCGCTGCAAAGAACAGAACCATATCACTTCAGCCCTTGTTGCCCTGAGTGCCAGAGTGGAGAAAGTGGTGATACAATGGGTACCAGCACACTGTGGCATCAGAGGCAACGAAAAAGCGGACATTCTGGCAAAAGACAGTGCACAGAAGGAGCAGGCCAATAAACTGGTGTCATACGATGAAATGAAGACAATCATCAAGGCACAGCAAGGAATAAAGTGGCGCCTCCAGCACCCCAAATATAACCCAGAAGACATACCATTTGCTGGAACAACGGGAACAGGTCAAGATCTTCCGCCTGAGGACTGGACACAACCGCCTGCTCCACCACATACACACAAAATTTGGCATTGGACAGAGTAGAGTGCCCTTGTGAGGGACCAATGACAACCGACCACATCCTTCAAAACTGGGGGACGCATGCAGCATCCAGGAGGAAGTACTGGCCAACACCGACAGCAGTGGAAGCCAAACTGTACGGCACCCTGGAGGAGCTGCGATGGACGGCAGTCTTCATCGAGGACACCGGGCTGCTCATCTAATGGGAGGCGAACGAGGAAGAAGAACCAGCAATAATTTGTTGTCGTGCATGCTTACACTGAAAATTTTTGTTTAAATAAAATCATGTGCACACACACACACATGCAAGCATGCAGGTACACATACACACACGGTGACCAGCTTCATTATTTTAATAAGTTAATAAACCAGCAATGACAACCAAAACAAAACATGAATATTGTACACAAACAGAATGAGATTTTTGCCAGTGCAGAAACAATGTGTGCATATTTTAGCATTTACTGTTTCAACAAGCTTGTTCATCTCCAAAGCATCATAATATCAATAATGATATTGTTACATATCGCTGAATCTTATGTAGTTAGTACATAAAGTTGAACACCTACAAATCATTTTGAATCTTACCTTTAGTGAAACAAGACATGATCACAATGTGGAGGTCAAATGTTCTCTTTTTATCACATCTGATTAACAATTTGTCAAACATTTGAGGAAACTTTTTATGAGAGAATCAAAATATTCAATCTGACCTTAAAGGAAATAGAGATTAACCTCAATTGGCATAGTTTTCATACTACTGTCTAACTGCTCTTTTGCTGTGGTCAGCAAAGGTTGGAAACAGATTTAGGTGGTTAACAGGATAAGTTTGTCACCACTTTCGAACAGGACTCGAGCTCTCTCATGGAGTCTCCCGTCGGTCCGACCGATGAGTAGGCAGGCAGACTTATCTGTCGGTGTGTGTCCCTCATATGGGAGAAGAGGCCGATTCTGGATTCGCAGCACTTCCCACAGGTATTGCAAGGGAAAACGTCTCCAGAAGTTGAGCCCTACTTCCTTCGCTCACGCTTCTCCTTAATGGCCAGTGTTCTTTTGTTTTTAAACTTTCACTTTCGAACAGGACTCTAGCTCTCTCTATAAGGTGGTTTTTATATAGCGAAAACTGAATATCATTGACATGGGTTTTGGTGTCGGAACCAGGAACATGTTAACATTTTTATCATGAACCAAGATCAAATTTTAACAGGGGAAAAACCTGCTCTAAATCACGATTTCTATAGGACCTTTTCATATAGAAGGCAATTGTTTAAGCACAGTACATCAGCAGAATCAGCGTTACTGGCAAAACAGAACTTGCACACAAGGAATCTGGCCTGGCTGACAAACAAAAACTGCATTCTTCTATCAGTCTTTCAAATCCTTTATCACCCATGAAAGAAACAAAACAAGAATCAGTTGTCAACCTCAATTTTTTATCATCACTATATCAAACTCTAGGCAAACTTCGCTGTCTAAGTGTGAAGGAGAGCGAAAAACAAAAACACCGAGTCATTTTCATCTAGGAGAGATGAAACAACAAAAACACTTTATTCATTATTAGTAATCACGAAACTCCAAAAGGAAACTTTGTTAATAAACTATCCAACTGAAGAAAAAAAAAGTGAGGAAAAAAACGTTTGACCCGGTATGTTGTGGGATTCAAACTGTTTCACAACGCCATCATTGTTCACTCTGTTCTTCCTGCACTTCCGTCTCGTGGGTGATGGGGATGGACCGCTCCTGGGAAGCCTCTATGGCCTTCTTGGGGGCCTTCAGGGTCAGCACGCCATCTCGGCTCAGCGAGGACGTCACCGTGTCTGGATCCACATCCTACACACACACACAGTGAACACGTTCACACAGCTCGTGCCCTCAGTGAGCTAAAGCATTAAAAATACGGAAAGCCCCCCCCCCCCTCCCTTCCCCCCATCCGACCTCTACATATACCTACCTCTGGTTTCAGTTTCAGTTTCGATCCGTCTCAAGGAGGGGCCACTGCGTTCGGACAGATCTACACCACATCTGCTGGGCAGATGCCTGACCAGAAGCATAACCCAACATGCTTAGTCAGGCCTTGACTGCATGCGTATACAGTTTTGTGTGCCTATCAGTGGAAAAAATCTGTACACTCTCGTTGCCATGGGTTCTATTTCAGTTCACCAAGTGCGTGCTGCGCACGAGACTTCGGTTTGCGTTGTTGCTACTTTGGAAAAAGACGTTCTACTGAAGGCAAGACGTCAGTGAAAGAGCCGAGTGCCGAATCGGAAAATTGTTTTGACGAAAGTGACGAAAAAGAGCTTGGAGCTTATTCCAAGTGTGATCATGGTCCAGAGGCAGAAACTACTACATTGTGTGCAGTGTCTGACTCTGGGGGGAAAATGGAAAGTATAGTACTCTCTGAAAGAATCAGTCTTCAATTTACGATTTTGGCCAGTTCAGAGCAACTTCCAAGTATGCTGTGTATATTGCCGACCAGGCTCCAATCCACCCCATCAAAGTCAAGTCAAAGATAGGAAGGAATTTAAGTGACATTCGATTGAAACGGTCAAACTGTTATCCAATTCCTCAACAACAGGAAATTTAAGTGACGTTCTGTTCAAACGGTCAAATTGTTGTCCAATTCCTAAACAGGAAATTTAAGTGACATTCTATTGAAACGGTCAAACTGTTATCCAATTCCTCAACAGGAAATTTAAGTGACGTTCTGTTCAAACGGTCAAATTGTTGTCCAATTCCTAAACAGGAAATTTAAGTGACATTCTATTTAAGCGGTCAAATTGTTATGCAATTCTTGAATAGAAAGGAATTTAAGAGACATTTTGTTCAAACGGTCATATTGTTAACCAATTCTTAAACAGGAAGGATTTTAAGAGACGTTCTATTCAAACGGTCATATTAACCAATTCTTGAAATGGAAGGAATTCAATAGACGGTTTAAATTATATACATATATATAAAAAATCTTTAATTGTTCAACAGTACACATGATTACAATGCAAAGACAAAGGAGCACCAACAAGCTTAAAGCTTATAACATGCTTAACCCTTTCACCGCCAGTCAATTTAGAGTGCAAAATTCCTTTGTGCCATAAACACAGAAAATACGGTGTCTAACAATAGCTGGGAATTCCACCTGTAATGTGTAGAAAATATGGCCTGCCCTACCACTGAACATTAGGGGCAGTAGGTTCATGGATAACAGACTAACGATCTGGTCACCCTTCAGTGACATGGGTCCTCTACTTTGCTGCTGCATAAATGCGGAGTTCGGCAGTGAAAGGGCTAAGAGACGATCTATTCAAACGGTTCCAATGTAAATCAATCCTTACCTTGGGTAGGACGTACTGTCGTGTGAACTCCCGTGCGATGAAGCCATGTTCGTCAGGCCGCTCCTCGTGGCGGGCACTGATGATGAGGCGCTTTTCCTTCGTCTTGATGTGGATCTCCTCGGGCCGGAACTGCCGCATGTCCATGTTGATGCGGAACTCCTTGTCCGTGTTGGCCACCTGCACAGGAAACAGAGGGTGGTCTCGGCAAGGAATGAACTTCCAGATCAAGTAGTCACAGCTCCATCACCGAGTCGCCGCCTTCAGTTCAAACGACGTCTTGACAACCATTGGAAACACTTGCTGAAGGGGGAAGATGCCCCTGATGTATTCCCTGTGATGAGCCTCTCACCGTGAAACTCGTGCTCCTTGACTGTTGGGATCTGCATGACGTTAGACACAGACATTACACGGCAGTTTCTTTGAAGATCTTGTTTCGTGATGTCCCTCCGTGGGCGCTGATGGACTTCTTGAAAGTGAACATTTTTAATCAGATTTGAAGGTTTTAAACTATGGAAGGTTTTTTAAACTTCGAGTGGAAAGCTTAAAGTGGTGACTCGTTTTTATTGTTTTTTTTACCCTTGTAGTAGGTATTAACGTCACGATAGACTTGAGATGGCCTTAGTGGTCCGCGAGGCTTTAAGCACCATAATTTCATTTCATTTAATTTACCATTGGAAGGACCTGCAAACTGACCACAAGTGCATTCAGTAGATCTCGGGGGAACTGCTCGCCACGCATGGACTGAAGTTAATCGAGAGCTTGGGACGTGAACAGGTGTGTTACAAGGCCTCAATCATGTAGATGTCAAGTCATAATACTCTGTACTGCCTTTGACTTCACTGTGGATGTTGCCCTGCCTTTCACTTCACTGAGGTGTTAACACAAATAGTTTCGTGATTATATTTATATACAATTATTGCCCCTGAACTTTTTGAGGTTGAACAGGACAGGGTGTTGGAAATACAGTGCCGTAGTAGTAATAATAATAATTATACATAGTTTTTCTATGGCGCGATATCCAGCACCAATGCTGCTCAAAGCTCCTTACATAATCCAGTTGACAATAAATATGCCTTAAAAAACATGAACCGCTATCTGACAATGGAAAACATCCAGTGTGTTCATATGAATGAAAAAGCACACTTGAGATGAGTCAGATTATTATATTATATTATTGCCTCAGTTGGACTTCTCTCTGAGGAGGCTGTACAGTAAAGGTGTCAAACGCAAAGTGTTGAACTTATTGTACAATTATTGCCCTGGACTTTTATTGGAGGTTAAACGTCAGGTTTTGCACGTGACACAGTGACGTAATTATATTATTGCCTTAGACTTCACTGAGGAGGCTGTACAGCCGGGACAGTGTTGTACACACAGCGGTGCCGTAATTGATGACGAAGTGATGGCCTAGAGGTAACACATCCGCCTAGGAAGCGAGAGAATCTGAGCGCGCTGGTTCGAATCACGGCTCAGCCGCCGATATTTTCTCCCCTTCCACTAGACCTTGAGTGGTGGTCTGGATGCTAGTTATTCAGATGAGACGATAAACCGAGGTCCCGTGTGCAGCATGCACTTAGCGCACGTAAAGAACCCACGGCAACAAAAGGGCTGTTCCTGGCAAAATTCTGTAGAAAAATCCATTTCGATAGGAAATACAAATAAAACAAGAGAGGCAAGGCATTCAAGACTCACTTGTGATAAATTACGTTCCTAGCATTAATTACAGAGTAATTTCCCTTTTTTACTATCTGCACCAAAACGTTTGCAAAATAAATAAAAATACCATGCTTAGCTAAAGAAGTTCCTGTTTGAACAAAAAATGATGACTCCTCTAGTTGTGTCAAAGAGGTCAAAGTGCCAAGTTTAGAGGATACAAAAAATATAAATATAATAGTAAATGCAGTTTGCATATAATTAGGCTTCTTTTTTTATTTTTTTTGTGCCCATCCCAGAGGTGCAATATTGCTTTAAACAAGATGACTGGAAAGAACTGAATTTTCCCTATTTTTATGCCAAATTTGGTGTCAACTGACAAAGTATTTGCAGAGAAAATGTCAATGTTAAAGTTTACCACGGACACACAGACACACGGATACACACACACACACACACACACACAACCGAACACCAGGTTAAAACAGACTCACTTTGTTTACACAAGTGAGTCAAAAACTGTACGCAGGAAAAGAAAAAAAAGGGTGGCGCTGTAGTGTAGCGACGCACTCCCTGGGGACAGCAGCCCAAATTTCTCAGAAATCTTGTGATAAAAATAAATACAAATACAAATACAATAACTATTTAATCATTGCCTTGGACTTCTGAGGAGGTTGAACAGGACAGGTGCAACTCTGTCTCTCTGACACACACACACACACACACACACACAGTGCCGTAGTTATTTATCACCGACTTGGACTTCACTTAGGTCATAAGCATAGGATAGGTGTTGCACACCCACTGATTCTGAAATCGAGAAGCTAATGTAAGACGTTGCATGGGAATGTCATGGATGTTCAGATACATATGAACAGACGTGAACTGAAAGAACATTCTAAACAAATGTGACAAAAGGCTGCATTAAAAAAATATCAAAACTTAATTTGGTCCCGTTTCCACGTTCCGTACGTTCTGGTATAGCATTGTGGAACTATCACATTTGTGCAGAAAGTTGTTTCAACAGCCTAATTTTGATGCTATTTTCAACATCCGTCGTGAAGACCGAGGTCACGGTTTGGTATTAGTTCTGTTCGAGTTACACACACGGCCATAATTTGCTGTTTGCTTTAATTCCGATGTTGAATTTGAGGTTGGTGCATTGCAATGGTCCGTCTCATGTGAAATGCAGTAGTTAGGTGTCAGTTCCAATGTCATCGATGTCCTCGCTAACGCTGTCATTGTCAAGTCTTCATCGCTGTCTTCATTTCTCTCCCTCTCTTTCTCTGTAGGATTTATCCAACAGTGAAAGATTAAATGTTTACAGAATCTGTTGCAGTATACCCGACGTATTTTACTGATAGACATTTAAAGGATGGAATGACAAGACTTGAGTGTTGGCATTTTGGAAATTACATAAGTTACGTCTGGGTAGGTATGGGTAACTGCGAACGATCCAGTCGAAACGACCAGCTCAACGTGTGCACTGTAAAAAATGATGTCGTATGATAGTCGAACGTAGTTCTTTTGTTTTCGAAAGCTTTCTCCAACTGGTTGCACCAGGAAAAGTTAGTCCGCTCATTCTTTTCCACGATTTGTCGACGTTTGAAATGGCAGATGTGCCTGAGGGTAAATGCGAACAGGCAAGTCTAATTGCGAACGATTGCTTTGGGTACTGTTGACAAACAAAACAGAAGCAGGTCTTGAACTCAGACTTATTATTGGAACATCGCACCGGACTGTTGTATTGTTGGTTTTTATCACACATGCACACAAACACACAGACAGACATTTAAACACACACACCCCACACCGCACACAAACATCCTTTTGAGAGTGCTCAGTAGCTGTGCAGCATCGTTCGCGAATAGACTCGCGTCAAAATATCCAATTGTCTGATTGCAAACGACACTATTTTGCAGATGCCTCTCAAACTGACGATCTGATCTCAATCTCACCAATATGCTTTCTAAAATTCTCCCAGCACTAGCAATGCGCATTCAACATATCCGATCAAATCAACTATTTTTAACTTTGTCAAAGTTCAAGTCCTACAACATGCTTCAATTGGTTTTAGCATTTTGTGAGCACGTTTGTAACTTTGGTCAGCAGTGGTGCGCAAAGAGAAGAAAAAGCGCGGAAATAGAAATAGCTGATGTTTGACTGTTTCTTGGAAATGGATATTCATCAAAGTATAAGAAAAAGGTCGAAGCAGACATTGTATTGTGAAATGCAACCGTTAGGTACGCTTCGAAGTGCGGCAGAATACGAATCGTTCGCAATTAGACGCTGTTCGAAATTACCCATACTTACCGTATAGAGTACACAACAGGCCGATTTATTAGGTCAACTTTGCCAGAAGGATAAACAGAAGTGCACTGTGCACTTTGTCCTGTCTTGAATAATTTAAGAGTACAACACATCACTGAGACATAACTAATATCCCGATCAGTTTAGACTAATCGTTACTCACGAACACACCCTCAGAAATCTGTCTGTACAAATCGTCTAAGCTACGAACCACTTATGTGTTCGTGTAATTGACTGAGCAATATCATACTTATAAAAAAAATCGTGTATAACTGAACAGAGTCCTGTTAGCCAAGCAGATGTATTGTGTATATCATGCATTACTTTGTAGGCCTATATGTCACTTAACATGGTATGATTCGTGGATTGTTTTGTTTTTCAAACATTTTTGAGACTTGACCCTTTCATATGGGGCAATGGCCTAAAAAAAAAAAAAAAAAAAAAAAAAGAATATCCATCGAAACCACTCATCTCTAGGATTTGTGTCAGGAAACAAGAGAAAACCAAGATGACAAAGGAAATGCTTATTAATGAGGGGAACTCCCAATTAACTGACGCTTTCTCACATTGAGAGAAAACACGGCAAGGGAAGGACCACGTACGCTTTCTCGCTATTCCATGTTTTATCGTTAAATGACAGTAAGCGCGTGGGATTGCTCTTTCTTGTGGGATTTCTTTCAATAAGCATACCATGTGCTGGCAGCCATTTTAAAGCACAGAAATGTGCGTGTAAAGGCGCAATATATCATTACAATTCATCAGTTCCGCGAACCCATCATAAAATGAACTTTCCTTACGGTCAGTACATCTCTCGACCTGGAAGATAGAAAAACAAATGATCGAAGCCATCAAAGTGCACTCTCTGAATGTCGAATCCATCTGACCACTCCCAAGGCTCTTGCGCCCATCTCATCCAATTGCATGCGTCTGTCCGCGGTACGCGCATCCATGTATGAGCGCATGAATCATTGCATTATATTCTGAGCTCCAACAACTAAAGCATCAGTTATGGTTTCAGTTTCAGTTATAAAATAACGATAACTTAAATGGTACTTGTACCACGCAGTTCACAACTCGCGCAGAATAGTACTATGACATAGCCTCGATACCATCGGGCAGGTCTAGCTATTACTTCACCAGCATCCTCAGTGAACATTGCCAGCTTCTGTTCCAAGCTGTGTTGGTGACGGAGATATTTTAACACATCCCAGTTTAATCACGAGTCTTCACAACCCGCTACAACCAGCTGATCCGTCATCCGTGTTGACACCGATTTTGCTTGGAGGGGGTGGGATGGGACGGAGTGGGGATAGGAGCAGCTGATGGCTGAAAATGCCCCCGGCTACAAACTAAACCCTTGCTTTTAGTCGAGTTTTCTCATCAGTCGTTTGTAAACACGATTCAGATCGTCTCATTTATGATCAGGAAGCATGGGGGACGAAATGCCGAAGCCCTATCTTAAATTAAACCTTTTAGGTCTGGGTAATATCCATATTTCTTCCCCTGTGTTCTTTCCGTTCGGTTTCGTTCCGAAGACGGAAAATTGCTTATTTGTTTAAACAACATTGTAATATATTCTCCACATTTCTTCCCCTGTCGAATGACGCCGCAAAGAAGGCCAGTCAAAGAGTGGAGAGGAAGAAATGTAGAGTATAGGCTATATTATAATGTTATCAAAATTTAAAATTCTATCCAATTTACAATTTTTTCCATCTTATAAACGGAAAAGCACAAGGGAAGTAAGGTAGGTATTGCCGCCTACATCTGTACATTGAAGGGATAGTGTTCTTTTATTACGGCGCATCAGTTCCATTCGGAAATATCTGTCCACCGATGCAACATCTAGACTACTCGTTTCATTCTCTCGCCTCGACTACTGCAACTCTATTGTTTGGTTTGCCTGCTTCAACCCCCAGCGCATACAAACTCTGCTGCCCGACGTGTCCTCAGAAAGAAAAGATTTGAGCACATCGCTCCTCTTTTACAACATCTCCATTGGCCCCCTGTCTCACACAGAATAAAGTACAAGATCTGCATTTTTTGTTATAAATGTATTCACAAATCTGCCCCTTCCTGTCTCTGTGGTTGCCTTCACCTCTACAACCCATCTCGCTCTACGACTGGCTTCGGATCCACTCTGTCTACACTGACATGCACCGGCCCAGATTCAAACACTTCACTTTGAAATGAGCTCCCCCTTCGCTTCGTCAGGTCCCCTCACTAAGCTCTTTCAAGTCTGGGGGTGTGTATGGACACGCATCAAGATCCACTGGCCTTGCTAAAACAATCCTCAAAGGAAGCGGCTGTTGAGACGCAAAGAGGAAGACATGAAAAAAAGAAAAAAAAAGAAAAAAAAGGATGACATTGTTTTACATACCATTTGCAGAGGCCCAGCTTTTGAAACTTTTCACACGTACAACTATACACCTGTAGGAATAATTATGGTTAACAGTTTTGTCTGGCGACCCAATACTAAGAGTTAAGGGGGGAAAATGTCGAGACACGTAATTCTTCACTTGTGACTTTCGGCTCGATTATTCGGCTCGGACCCTTCTCCAGTCTTCTCACGCGAGTATGCGGCAAACAGACTATAGTTATAATCGTGGCGGTTGAATGTATCCAGACTTGTACGTGGGTTTTTTTTTTTCTCTTTTCTTTTCAGTGCGTTCGACTTACTGGTCACGATCAACCATCTTTGAAAGATGGACGTCGTGGAAAACTGGGCTGAGGGTGGAAATATGAAATTAATTTCTATACTTGAATTTCGAAAAGGTGGGATCGAGTTGTATCAAATGACAATATACATATTTCCCCCTCAAAGCGGAATGATTAGTGTTCACAACCAGGCGTGGACGTTCACTGTGCCAGTCATTTTGAGGAGTGAAGGAGAAGAAATGTGTTTATTGCCCATCTACCTATCTATCCATCCATCCACACACACACACATAAACCACAGAGCTTTTTTTGAAAGGGGGAGGGGAGCTGAGAAGAGAGAACAGGGAGTGGAGGCCCAGTAAAGAGTGGAGTGGCTGGGAGGAGGATGAATATTGGAGCTTACCTCTGAAACACCGGTCTCACGAGGTGGTGGTGCTCGCACTCGATGATGCAGCTGGTGATGTCCCCCGTGACCCGGACACGCGACACAACGGCTCGGATAACCGATGGCACCAGGGCTGTAGAAGTCGTCAGGAACCAGGTTGCCAAAGTGCTGATCGAACAGCAGTGAGGGCTCCCTCAGTCTCTCCCACGGGTCGTCCCAGAAACCGCGAAGCAGAGCATTCAGGGCCATCTTTTTTTGCTGTTGAATGTATACGTACGTGCAATAAAGTCGTCTTCTTCCAGTGACGTTGAACCAATATGCCCAGCCTCGTCGTCAGTCGATGTTTCCAGGAGGCACTTCTCAAACTGAAGCAGCAGCCGCAATCTCAACACTCAGTGGTTTTATAGGACAGCTTGAGTAGGGGTGAGGAGAGGGGTGTTCTAGAAGTCTGACGAATGCATTGCACGTGCAATGGATGCAATGTTTACGAGGTTTTCGAACAAACACGATCTCTCTCTCTCTCTCTCTCTCTCTCTCTCTCTCTCTCTCTCACAGAGGCAAAGCACACCGTGCTCAATCTCTCTCTGTCTTGTGTCTGTCTCAGTCTTCAGTGAAGCAGCACACGGGCGTTTCGTGCACGATCTTTCATGAACTGCAGCTTTTCATGAGCACGTGTTCACTGAGACGCAAACAGCGGTGTCACACTGATTCCTGCAGGCAATTCAATGCACCTTGTCCGGAAAGCGGTTCTCTCTCCCCCCCCCCCCCCCCCTCTCTCTCTCTGTGCGCCCCGGTGCGTGCGTGTGTGCCCACGCAGTGTGTGTGTGTGTGTGTGTGTACTCACTGTTTATTTATGCATGCGAACCAACCGGCTGACACTAATACACATATATAGGCCTAATCAGTGTCAGTCGCTCAAGGAGGCGTCACTGCCTTCGGACAAATCCATATACGCTACACCACATCTGCCAAGCAGATGCCTGACCAGCAGCGTAACCCAACGCGCTTAGTCAGGCCTTCAGAACCCCCCCCCCAAAAAAAACAACAACAAACAAACAACAAACAACAACAACAAAAAACAAAACATAAATGAATAAATAAATGAATATATAAAAAAGAAATAAGTAAATAAATAAATAAATAAATAATTGATAAATACATAAAAGAGAACTACTACTAATAATGATAATATCTATAAGGCGCAAAAACTTGATGAAGGCAACTGTAAGCGCACAAAAATAAATACATAGATAAAATAAAATAAAATAAATAGATAACAAGAGAGGCAAGGCCTTCAAGAGTCACTTGTGATACACTTTTAAAAAATGTAATCGTTAAAATGTGTTCTATATTTGTTATTATAAAGCTTCGGGTTATAAGAAAAAGAAGAAGAAAAAAAAAATTCCTAACGGCAGATTCGAACCCCAATTGTTCGGGTGAGAAGAAACTGTCTTACCCATTACACTATCGTAGCGCGTTGTTTGATGTTCAAAAACATAATATTTAAACATGCTTTTTTAAAGGGCGATAAATCGAGTGAGAACGCTGTTTAAATCATATTATTCTGGTGTATCTTGGGCATTCAAAACATCTTTAAGGGCAATTAAAAATTCTTTTTAAGTCCGCGGTAAAGGAGACGTGGCTATCGCCGCAATCACACTGCAACATTTAGCCGTTTTCTCTGGATCTAGATAGATGTACCAGCTTAGTTACACTGGCACCCAGCTGACATGGTCGATTCAATTTCTCTTTTATGTTCATTCTAGTTTTATAGTTTTAAAGTTGATAGGAAATTTGAGTATTTTGTTAAACTAATAACATGTAGAGCCAAGTACGAGTACTTCTAAACGTCGTATGAAGTGAAAAGGGCTTCATTTTGAGAAAAGTCAAGACTGGAAATTTTTACGTTTAATCAATTCAAGGGTAATAACTCTGATGGTTTATTATATTAAACTGCGAATTCCGACTTATTCTGTGGATATTTTTATGGCAGTTTGAGGCATAATCCAGTAAGTGATGAGGCGTTGACAAATCTTTCTCTGAATAAATATTTAACAGTCTCCTTCTCCAACTTTCCACCACATGTTATCGTGTATTGCCGATTGAATATAGGATTGAACGGGCAGGTCAAAAACTCAGCCAATATATCTATAAAGTCCACTCGTTGTATTGATTTTAATATTTTCCGAAAAAGACCACTTGGGCGAATGATCATAGTGAAAGCCCTGTACACTGAGAGTAAAGCACACAAGCTTTTTAAGTATTGAGTATAATTTCAAAATGTAATGTTTAAGATGAGAAAGATAAGTTTAAAGCAAATTAAGCCCCCTAGCATTAATTACAGATTAATTTCCCTTCTTTACTGTCTGCACCAAAGACATGCAAAATAAATATAACTTCCATGCTTAGCAAAAGAAGTTCCTGTTTAAACAAAAAATGATAAAAATGACTGCTCTTGTTGTTGTGTCAAACTATCAGATCAAAGTGCCAAATTTAGAGAATTGAAAATATATAAATATAACAGTAAATTCAGTTTGCATATAATTTGACTTCTTAAAAAAAAAAAAAAAAATTGTGCCCGTCCCAGAAGTACAAGACTGTTTTAAACAAGATGACTGGAAAGAAGTGAATTTTTCCTATTTTTTTTGCCAAATTTGGTGTCAACTGACAAAGTATTTGCAGGAAAATGGCAATGTTAAAGTTTACCACGGACACGCAGACACACAGACAGACACAGACAACCGAACACCGGGTTAAGACATAGACTCACTTTGTTTGCACAAGTGAGTCAATAAAAAAAGACAACAATGATGATAAATGAGCAAATAAATGTGAAACATGCAGACACACATTCGCACATACACACACATAATTATGCATAACAGATATACAACAAACATGTAGTTTCACAGATATGAAAGCACGGTCAAATACACATAAACGTAAGCCCCAACACACACACACACACACACGTTACCCTGCACCCCCCCCCCACCCCCCTCCGCCCACCAGCCCCCCTCCTCCACACACTCATTTCTAGGCTACGTATCGCAGCTTCCACGGCACACACACACACACAGCCACACTTACTTGTACAAGCACACACACATACGCCCATATCCCCCAACCCCACCCCAAATATATATATATATGCACACCTGCACGTTCCAATATTCTGTTGCTCCCACTATGTAGGCATGCATACACACACATACCTCATTACCCCCCTCCTCCCCCCGCCACGTGCACAGAACTCATCTGACACTTGTGTACACTTACACCCTCGCGCACGCACACACGCACACAAACACACAAACACACAGACCCACAAACACACGCATACACACACGCAAAGAGGCCACCACTGATTGGCCACAAGAGGGGTGTGAAAAAGATCTCTGATGCCAAGAATGTGGCGTCTAGTGTGTTGCTCAGTCTATTGTATTTGGAAAAGCCCACAGAGACTCTGTTCCGATTTGAAGAAATTTGCGCAATGTTGGTTTGGAAATGATGCCGATATTTGTTTGATTTGCAAAGCATCGTGCTCTACCTTTCATGCTAGACTTACGGCCGCTCACTCTCTCTACCTTTATTTCTTTGAGGCGATCGATGGTGTGATGGCCTTGTACCTGTTCTTTTTGATATTCTTTAACTTCTCTGAGGATTTCCCATTTTCCTAGATGTAGGCCGCTCGTTGTTGTTGCGTGACCAGCAAGTCTGTCAGCTCGCTCATTCCCCTTAACACCTGCATGTCCCGGGCAGTATGACCATGTAAGTTTTTTTAATCTGACAGTTGCGCATTGCCTTATGCCACTCTGGGCTTCCCATTCCATTTTCAATTTTCTGTATGAGGTTCATTGAGTCGGTTAGAATCATGGTATATTGGTTTCTGGGCATATGGATAGACGATAGCCACTGGAGGGCATGTGTCACAGCTTCAACTTCCATCGTTAGGCTGGAGGTTGTGACTTTGTAGGCAGCATTCTCTTACCTAATTGTTTTTCCATTTTGTTTCGCAGTGAATCCCCAACCAGATTGGTCTTTGGTGACTGAGCCATCTGTGTATATGATGATGTCCTCATCTTTACTGTTTTCTTCCATTTGTAGCTTCACTTCTGCATCAGTTTTGCCCTCTGGCCATTCCCGACAATGTCTTCCTAGAGTGGGTTTTCGGGGTTTTTCTCGCATTCTTTGTTTCTTTCACGTCTTTTAGTCGGTATACTAGCTGGATTGTGTCTTCTGCTTGCCCATCCATGATCTTCCTCGTCCTAGACGGCTGCCTTTTGATTCTTTGACTGCGTCATGCAGTGGGTTTTGAGGGTTTTCTTATGCTCTGAAGTAGGTCTTAACCTGTTCTAACTTGTTTCTGGCCTGCACTGAAGGAAGGTCAAGCAGGTATCGCATGGTTTCCGTGGGCTTGTCTTTTGTTGTTCCAAGGATCAGTCTCATAGCTTCATTTTGAACTCTTTCTAATTTTAGGAGGTTGCTTTGAGACGGCGTTGTTAGCCCAAGTCCGTAGTCGATCACGCTGAAGACGAGTGATTGATATAGCAGGAAGAGGTGGCGTTGTTCAATACCTTTGGTTGCCATTGCTTTTAAGACTGAAAGACCCTTTTTGCATTTGAGAACAGTATTTTCCGTATGTTTTCTGAAGGTCAGCATCCTGTCGAACTGTATTCCTAGGTAGCGTAGGCATTTCTCTAGATTTATGGTGGAAATTTTGTTTTTTAGGTTCTTGTTCAGTATGATTGCTACTCCTCTTCCTTCATTCCTTTGAATACTGTGAAATTCTCAAAATGTATTGGTCTGTCTGCACTTGTCCTGGTTTCTTGGAGACATAAAATGTCAAAATCATATGCCAGTTTCTCAACTGTTGAAATTCTCATTCTCGCGCTGGAGCAATTCCAGCTGCCGATTCTAAAGAATTATTTTGAGAGCCGCTCTGCTTTTGTCATTCTGCTACCTAAGCACAATCTCTTCCCACCTCTTTTGCCACGCCGGTTTTGGGGTTTTAGGGATCTGAATTTATGTCTCGTGCAATGCAGCTGATCCCCGAGGTGTACGCGAGACAGGGTTTTGTTGGTATCCATAGAAGGGTGTTCTATGTGGTGAGGGAAAATATTCGGTCGCCCTGACAGAGCCTCTTATCAGGGAAGAGCAATGGATGTCCATCTGTGTGGAGTCCGTCAGCCTGGTGTCGCCCTAAGGCCAGACTGCATACAGTTATAGGCCTAAGTGTGCCACTGAGTAATCGCGTCGTGCGGTGATAAAATAAATATCTTGTAATCCATGTCAGCGTTCAGTGGGTAATGGAAGCAAGAACATGCTCAGCATGCACACCCCCGAAAACGGAGGATGGCTGCCTACATGGCCGGCCGGGGAGACTGAAAACTGACGGTCATACACTCAAGCAGTGCCCGTAAAAGCTCACTCGGGCTCGTGTACGTACGAGTGAACGTGGGAGTTGCAGCCCACGAACGAAGAAGTTTCCGATTAGTTCAGCATACATGATAATTATGTTTGTTTCAGAACAAAAATTGATAAGCTAGAAATGCAATTAATTCAGTGAACTGACCCGGCTCCATTGGTCAGTTCTCTCAGCAGTCCGGCAACTGACTCAGTTGACTGAGTAGAAACCAAACTATTCTTCTGACTGAACTCAAAATTAACAGAATAACTAAAAAAAAAACAACAGCAAAAAAACACTTCAAATCAGAAGTGGTCAACTTTCATGTTTTGACTGCGGGCAAAACACGCACCATGAGAATAACACAAAATTGTTTGCTTGGCTTCGCCCGGTTTCTGTAAATAGATTTTTGCGGTAAAAAGACGTAACCCACAGACTTTGTTTTGCTTCGTCTCGTGATAGTGCCTGCTTGAGGCGCATGACCACACAGGAAGGTGCCTCCAGGAAGAAGTGGATAACTGTGGTGGAAAGTATCAAGTGATTTCTGTTGGTGGGACATCGTTATCCAATTTTACGCAGCAACAATGCCTCAACTGATGGGCAGTTTTGCGAATCAGGCCGTTTATGTGTGTACATTGATGTCGGTTCTTCTATGGTCAGTTTATGGACACGGAGGCAGGCCACACAGAGAAGATCACGAAGAGAGTCCCAAAGTTATCATCATATCTTTCGACGGGTTCAGGTGGGACTATCTCTCCCGAACAAGTACCCCGAATTTCGATCGAATTATTCGCAATGGCGGGCAAGCTCGTTATGGGATGAAGGACGCGTTCATAACGAAAACGCTGCCCAACCATTTCACTCTTGTCACGGGATTGTATGAAGAGAGTCATGGCATTGTTGGCAACACCATGTTCGATCCTGTTCTCAATGAAACTTTCGAAGTGGAAAACCGATCGCAGATGGCTGCGTCGCGTTGGTTCGATGTTGGAGCGGAACCGATCTGGGTCACTAATCAAGTACAGAAGAAGAGCGGACGATCAGGGTGCATGATGTGGGTGGGTTGTGAAGCCCCCATCAAAGGGGTTGTACCAACACGCCATGTGCCTTTTGATGGAGACATGACCATCGAAACCCGCATCGATGAAACCATTGAGTGGTTCAAAAGCACGTACCCTGTGAACCTAGGGCTGATTTATTATGAAGAACCCGACCACACAGGACATAAGTTTGGCCCAGACTCGCCAGAGGTGACAGCCATGATTGGGACGCTGGATAAAGTGGTTGGGCATCTCTTGAAGAAATTGGAGGAGGCTGACTTGTTAGATGATGTAAACATCATTCTCACCAGTGACCATGGTTTTACAGCGACAGGGCCAAACCGTATTGTGAATCTGGATGATTATATCGACCCAAACAGCTACAGAATTTTCAGCTCTTCTCCTGAGGCAGCTATTCTACCTAATGAAGGTAAACTATTTAGTTTATTTTCTTCTTTTTTATTCTTTGTTGTCATTAGAATTATATTAAAGTCTTTTTCCTTTTGAGCTTACAGAGATTAGGCTAGTGATACCAATACTTTGTACAGAAGAACTTCCCATATATCTCAGTTTTGAGTCAGGTGTGTTATTACTGTTAACACAGTTTAAGTTCTATGGCCAACTGTCCACTCCGCATAAATTTTTGTAAAAGAAAGTTCTTCTTTTGTCGTTACTTCTGCTGTTAGTGAGAAAAGGGATATGAGGACCGGAAAGGAAATTTGTGATCATAACCATTATGTACAAAAGACAAGATAAGTTCCTTGACTTGCTGGGAGTGGGACCACTCCATGAAACTGAAAATAATTCCACAGGGGTAGATTCTCAAAAGACATATAAGATAACATATATACTGATATAGTTATATAACATTGTAATTTGTATTTTCAATTTCATATACATTATATATATATATATATATATATATATATATATATATATATATATATATGTTATGGAATATATGTATATTGTATGATTATACTTACACAAGTTATAGACCGTACAAAAACCAAGCTGGTGAAAAATTAAACTTTTTTGTTTTGTTAAATTACATTGGACTAGCTATTCAGTAGTTAAAAAAGAAAAGTGTCTGTCTGAACCCCAGGACTGGAGGAAGAGGTCTTTGCCAATTTGTCAGCCGGGGCCAAGAGTAACCCCAACTTCAAGGTGTACAACAAGAGCACAATCCCTGAGGAGTTCCATTTCACACACAATCGTCGCATCATGCCCATCCTCGTGTCTGCCAGGGAAAACTATTCCATAGTGTTCAATCATTCCACATGGACAGCCAGTGAGTAGACTGTAGAGTGTGTGTGTGTGTGTGTGTGTGTGTGTGTTTTGTGAGTGTGTGTGTGTGTGACTGTCGGTCTCTGTGTGTGCACATGTGGGTAAGTGTGCATCACTGCATGTGGCCCATTATTGTTATTCTTATTTTAATGATTAATTCTGTTGGTTCTAATCTAAATATCTTTTTGATTTGATTTTATTTTGATTTGTTTACTTATTTTGTCTGTTTGCCATATTTCATTTTCAGTTTTATTATGGTTAATGGTTTATATTATCAGTAATTTACTTTGATAAATCTGTATTTTTTCTTGCTGCATTTGATTGGCTCTCATTCAGTCTTTGTCTCGAGGCCTGACCAGTGTGTTGGGTCTTATAATTATATATATATATATTGTGATATATAATAATTAATATAGATCAGGCATTTGCTTCCTCTCACCCCATATTTTGATATTTCTTTAATAGCATATATATATCTGGTGCAGCATAATCATATCTATCTATCTATCTGTCTATTCACGAATTCAGTTTTGAAAAATCTTGCCATGACACTGAGGCAGTCTTGTGTGTGATAGCCTGATAGTGATACACATGCATCTATAGAAATTATACTTTTACTGTTATAGACAAATGTCTAGAGCCCTATTTTGCAGAATAGGCATTATATAGTATATTATTATATTATTATATTTTATTATAGTATATTAAAAAAAATCATTATTCACACTTGCATAGAATGATAGATTTTTATGACTTTAATGTGCACATGAACACACACACACACACACACACACACACACATGTATACACATGCGCACACACACAAACACACACACACACACACACACACACACACACACAAACACCACCCTGCCCCCTGCTCATCATATTAAAAAAATTATTCAGTTTAAACTTCAAAAAGCTGCCAGATTGGCAAACACAGCACAACACAACCAAAACAAAACAAAATTACAAATCAAAACAAAGACAAATCACATCACATCTCCCAAGAATCATGAATGGATGAAAAAAAAAAAAAAAAATCCTCCGAACAAAAACAAGTCACATAGAAAGATACATAGATAGATCTCCTAACAATCATGAATAGATTTGAAAAAGAAAAAAAAAATGTTTGTTTTCCTGCAAACAAAAAGAAGTCACATAGTTAGATCGCCTAGCAATCATGACTGGATTTGAAAAAGAAAAAAAAAATGTTTGTTTTCCTGCAAACAAAAACAACTTTTTAACAAGTCAAACAGATCTCCGAACAGTCATGAGTTGATTATACATATATATATATATATACACATACATATAAAATTATAAAGTTTGTTTTCCTCAAAACAAAAACAACAGGTCACATAGATCTCTTCTAACAATCATCAATCATGAATGCATGAAAAAAAAAAACAACAACAAAAATTAATGTTTGTTTCCCTCCGTACACTCCAGAAGGGAACCACGGGTACAACAACAGCCTGCAGGACATGCACCCGTACTTCCTAGCCATGGGGCCGGGGTTCCGCAAGGGGGCAGAGGTGGCCTCCTTCGAGAACGTGGACGTGTACCCCCTGATGTGCCACCTCCTGGGCCTGGTCCCCGCCCCCAACAACGGGTCCCTGCATCCCCTGCTGCCCCTGCTGAGGGAGAAGGATGAGAAGACCACCGTCATGACGTTTGGAACATGTAAGGCATTGTTTTGTGTGTGTGTGTGTGTGTGTGTGTGTGTGTGTGTGAAGGGGTGTGGTGTGTGTTTGTGTTTGTGTGTGAAGGGGTTTTGTTGGTGTGTGTGTGTGTGTGTGAAGGGGTTTCGTGGGTGTGTGTGTGTGTGTGTGTGGAGGGGGTGTGTGTGTGTGTGTGTGTACAATGTGTGTGAAGGGGTTTGGTGTGTGTGTTTGTGTGTGGGGGGGTGTAGGTGGAGATGTGTTTTTAAAGCCCCAGGAGATGTATATATATAACATATATATATATATAATTATTATGCATCACTATCACTATCACAGTATCAGCAACAGACCATGTCTGTTTCTGGAAGACGTCATGCAGCATGAGCGTGCCACATCTCATCTGAAAGAAGAACACAGGATCTGGAAGGTTGCAGTGTAGGTTACATTACAGTTGTCATCTATATATACATGAATGAATTGATAGATTGCATTTCATGAGCCTGTGGATAACACTCGGTCAGAGCGCCGAGACAGTGAGGGAGTATTGTAATCTTCTTCTTCTTCGTTCGTAGGCTGCAACTCCCACGTTCACTCGTATATACGCGAGTGGGCTTTTACGTGTATGACCGTTTTTATCCCGCCATGTAGGCAGCCATACTCCGTTTTCGGGGATGTGCATGCTGGGTATGTTCTTGTTTCCATAACCCACCGAACGCTGACATGGATTACAGGATCTTTAACGTGCGTATTTGATTTTCTGCTTGCGTACACACACGAAGGGGGTTCAGGCACTGGCAGGTCTGCACATATGGTGACCTGGGAGATCGTAAAAATCTCCACCCTTTACCCACCAGGCGCCGTCATCGTGATTCGAACCCGGGACCCTCAGATTGAAAGTCCAACGCTTTAACCATTCGGCTATTGCGCCCGTCGAGTATTGTAATTAGAATCAGCACTTGTTAAAGATCTTTCTGATAAATGGAACAGTGTGCACATGCTGTGTGAGTGTCCCCAGACATGTCTGCACGACCATACATGAGACAGCAATGTAGCGTTGTTGTGACACAGTAATTTTGTCTTGAGCATAGTGCAAGGATACAGTTTCTGCATTTGTGTGGCAGGAGAGTGCATTTTGTTCTGTGCTTGTGTGTGTGTGTGTGTGTGTGTGTGTGTGTGAGAGAGAGAGAGAGACACTGTGTGTGTCTGTGTGTCTCTGTGTGATTTTTATCTGAAAGAACAAAATGATTGAATCCCCTTTCCTCCACCAAACAAAGAAGTTGTAACAATGAAAGGAAGGAAAAGGAATTAAATGGAGAGACAGAGAGGGAGGGGGTTAAGTGATGCAAAAAGTCTTGTGCAACAGTCTGGAAAATGTGAGGCTCCATGTATCGACTGTACGCATGTATATATTTTTATATCTATATTGATCAGCATCACATACACTGATAGTGATACAGGTTTCACAAAAAGTTAAGGAACACTTGGAAACTTACACAGTGTCCTTCTTGGGTGCATGGTGAAATGCTGAGACTGCTTTTTTCCCCCCCTTTCTTCTGCAAACAGTGGTGTGTGTGTGTGTGCAGTCAATGTAATGTGTGAGCACAACTCATAACAAGAGTTGCTTTCTTGGATTTTTTTTTTTTTTTTTTTTTTTTTTACACAGTAAATCCACATCTGTTGTTTATGAACCACTAGCGGCACTGAATAAGTGTAATATTTTTTGCTAAAACATTTATTTTTTTTTATAGCAAAATTTTCAAACTGTTCGTGGTGCATGTGCACCATAGCCAAATGGTTAAAGCATTGGACTTTCAATCTGAGGGTCCCGGATTCGAATCACGGTGACGGCGCCTGGTGGGTAAAGGGTGGAGATTTTTACGATCTCCCAGGTCAACATATGTGCAGACCTGCCAGTGCCTGAACCCCCTTCGTGTGTATATGCAAGCATAAGATCACTTTAAAGATCCTGTAATCCATGTCAGCTTTCGGTGGGTTATGGAAACAAGAACAT
>NC_134881.1:41119868-41189868 GCF_041734735.1 Babylonia areolata | reverse complement strand
CAGATTTTAGCGACAAGAAGACTTTACATTGATGATGTGTATATGGTGGTGTAGTGGTGTTATAATGTTGTTGTTAGGGTGAGGTGTGAGTGTGTGTGTGTGTGTGTACGTGTGTGCATGTAAGAGTGTGTGTGTGTGCATGTAAGAGTGTGCGTGTGTGTGGAGGGGGGGTCCGGGGGGGTGGGGGGGGATAGTTGGAAAGTTCCTTTGTGGTCAGATTTTAGAGATGACGTGCACAATAGCCGAATAGTTAAAGCGTTGGACTTTCAATCTGAGGGTCCCAGGATCAAATCTTGGTAACGGCGCCTGGTGGGTAAAGGGTGGAGATTTTTCTGATCTCCCAGGTCAACATATGTGCAGACCTGCTTGTGCCTGAACCCCCTTCATGTGTATACGCAAGCAGAAGATCAAATACGCATATTAAAGATCCTGTAATCTATGTCAGCATTTGGTGGGTTATGGAAACAAGAACATACCCTGCATGCACACCTCCGAAAATGGAGTATGGCTGCCTCCATGGTGGGATTAAAAACGGACATACATGTAAAAGCCCA
This sequence comes from Babylonia areolata, assembly GCF_041734735.1. Classification (NCBI taxonomy): domain Eukaryota; kingdom Metazoa; phylum Mollusca; class Gastropoda; order Neogastropoda; family Buccinidae; genus Babylonia; species Babylonia areolata. Next base: position 41,189,314 of record NC_134881.1, on the reverse strand, counting down.
CTTGTATACATACGAGTGAACGTGGAAGTTGCACCCCACGAACGAAGAAGAAGAAGATTTTAGAGACGAGATTTTAGAGTCGTGTTCTAACGTTAGGGTGAGGTGTGTGTGTATATGTGTGCGTGTTTGTGTGTGTGGATGGGTGGAAAAAGTTAGGGTGAGGTGTGTGCATGTGTGTGTGGATGGCCATTGGGTGGGAAAAAGGTCCTTTGCTGTCGAATCCCTGTGACAAGGAGACTTTCCATTGATGCATTAATATGTATGTGGTGGTTTAGTGTTGTTGTAATGTTAGGTATTTGTATTTGTATTTCTTTTTATCACAACAGATTTCTCTGTGTGAAATTCGGGCTGCTCTCTCCAGGGAGAGCACGTCGCTATACTACAGCGCCACTCATTTTTTTTGTATTTTTTTCCTGCATGCACTTTTATTTGTTTTTCCTATCGAAGTGGATTTTCCTACAGAATTTTGCTAGGAACAACCCCTTTGTTGCCGTGGGTTCTTTTACATGCGCTAAGTGCATGCTGCACACAGGACCTCGGTTTATCGTCTCATCTGAATGACTAGCGTCCAGACCACCACTCAAGGTCTAGTGGAGGTCTAGGGCGGCTGAGCTGTGATTCGAACCAGCGCGCTCAAATTCTCTCGCTCCTAGGCGGACGCGTTACCTCTAGGCCATCACTGATTGTATGCACGTGTGGATGAGGATGGGTTGGTTGAGTGACTGTGGGTGGGTGGATGTTGCGGGTGTTTGTATATATACATGTATACATGCATGTGTGTGGATGGGTGGAAAGTCTTGGTTCTGTCGGATCCCAGTGAGGAGACTTTCCGTTGATACATGTATGTGGGTGGTTTAGTTGGGTTGGGTGCTAGGGTGGCATGTAGGTGATGGTTGGGTGAATGTGTGTGTGTGTGGGTGGGTGTTAGAGTGTGTGGGCAGGTGTGTGTGGATGGGTGGAAAGTACCTTTTTTTTTTTGTCAAAAATGCACATTTGTGCTTAAGTGTGTACATGTGTTTGTTCAGATTCTGTTTAACTCTCTCTGGACGAAGGTATGCTCACGCATTCCTACACAAAACGTATTCGGATTCGGACGAAGGAATGGAATAGCATTCTCCGAAAGTAAAATTCCATCACGCGCTGTACACGTGATTTTGTGGTTAGCCAAGCAGAGTGCGCTATTCTGGGTCACTCCACAATCAAACAGTATGATTGGTCAGTCTGGCATGTGTGGCCTGTCTTGCACACACGTTGACAAAGTCACTGACCGGTCGTCTGCTCACGTGCCAGCCTGTTAGCAAAGCGGGCTCTTCTCAGAATGTTGTGAAGCGAACAAGGCAGTGACGGCAACGTTTTAGGGTTGCCGAAGTACTTGAAATGCTATAAACTGAAGGGTCGGACATTGAAGAGGTGGATGATGACAAAGAAGAAAGCGAATTTAATGCAGAAAGCGAGCATGGGTATGGTGATTCGGGGTGAAAAATTGGCAGTATTTTCTACATATGGCAAAACCATAAAAATAAGATGAGAAACTTGATTTTTTTTCATATGTAATAGCTCAACAAGTAATAAACCAGTTCTGAAAGTTTCATTTTCTTACTCTGTATTTTGTATTTTTTGTAATTTTTTTCCAAACCCTTACAAATGGACCGTCTGTGGGGAAAAGCAAGGGAGAAAACTTGTAGTCCTGAGCGAGTTAACATCTACACTGGAAGTGATATGAGACACAAAAGTGAGATAATGTGTGTGACTGTTCAGTCAAAAACCTGTGAGTGTGTATGAGCAGAAGAAGTAAACATTTTGTGTATGTTAATGTAAGTGTGCATGTGCATGTGTGTTTGTTTATGTGTGCGGTGTGTGCACATGCTCTTGCATGTGGGTGTGTGGTTGAATATAATATGTATGCTGATACAGAGATTTCAGCATACTTTTTTTTTTGCAATTTTGCTTGCTTTGAGTATGTATCTAAATATTTGCTTTTCTGGAGCTTTGGGCCAACGGTTTGCATTCAAAGTCACTTGTGATCAATGTTTGTTGTGAATTATTATTCATTCCATGTATACTGTATATAATAAACAAGTATTGTGCTTGCTTAGTTGAAATGAATGGTGACAAAGCAGTGTCTTTAAGAATATGATGGTGTATTTGTTGCTCAGAATTTGTTGTTTTTTTGTGGTTTTTGTGTGTGTTAAACTATAATGGTCAGGTATGATCTTCAAAATATGGTATGGTATGGTGTGATGTTTGTGCCAGGATAATACCCAACCCACATTTTGATTGTTTACGGTTATTGAACAGCTCTTGATGATGATGATGATTGTTCGTTGTTGGCCGGGGCTGTGATTTGTACAGTTTGCGAACACGAGGAGAGACGTTTTACCTGTATATTAATGGTATGCAAAAAACACACACATATCATTTGTACACCCTCAAACTAAAGGTCAAATCTTAAGTTGTCATTGAAATGAACTGATGATAAAAGATGTTTTGTGAGCCATAGTGTGATTGTCTCAGGTGATCTGAACAGAAGAGGATTTTTTTTTGATGGTGAAGAACCCCCCGCCCGCCCCCCCCTCCCCCGCTCCCTCCCCCCTTAAAAAAAGCAGTTGTGCTGTTGCCTTGGATGGCTTTTGAAAGAAGAATGAAAGTTTTTGTTTTAGTATGCTAGTGTGTGATGTTTGTGCGTGTGTTATGGTATGTGGGTGTGTGTGGGTAGAACAGTGGGCGTTGGTGGTGAGTTATTCGTCAGTTGTGCAAGTCTTGAGAGTAGTGATGTTGTAAAAAAAAACCAACAAAACAAAAGCAGAATAAGATGTTTGTTGAATTGTTGGTGTTCTTTTTTTTTTTTTTTTAAAGAAAGAGGGGGGACGGGGCTGGCAGGTTTGGGGTTGGAAGGGTGGGGGTGGGGGTGACAAGGGAAGCAAATCCTAGCCCAGACTGATTGTCAGAAATGCTAATATGAATTTATCTAGTCTGAAATTGCAATATGACCAGGAGAAACAAGGGGTTTATATATATATATATATATATATGATATAGTCAGTGCGTTTGTACCCATGCTTTGTTGCTGTCAAAAGGTTATGATTTTATCAAAGAATGAATACATGAATGAACCATTTACTGTTCCATTCAGCATTGTGAAGTCTAATCTTCCCCCCCCCCCCTTTTTTTTTTTAGTGATTAATAATAATATTGCCAGTAACTTAAAAACAACAATGAAACAACACATTTATTTTGTTGAATTTTGTTTTTCATTTTTTTGTCTCAACAGATAGAACTGTGTGTGAAATTTGGACTGCTCTCCCTTGGGAGACCGCGCCACTACAGTGCAGTGACAACCATGTTTTTAAAAGATCTTTTGTGTCTGTCTGTGAGTGTAATTTTGCTTGACTATGATAGTGGATATTTGTGCAGAATTTTGCCTTGGGCAACCCTTTTCTAGCCGTGGATTCTTTCACATGCGCTAAGTGCATATCACACACGGGAACTTGGTTTTATCTTTTTATCCAAACGACTGGTACCTAGCTCACCGCTAAAGATATAGGGGAGGGAGTGGGGGAGTTAAAAAAAAATCCCAGTCCTTATATGGGATTTGATCCTCTGGACACTCATTTCCTAGTCAGACACATTACCACGAGGCAGAGAATTCATGTTCCTGGTAGATTTTTCCATGGATGATGACGTTCATTTTGTGTCCTGTTTTTACCTTGAAAAGAAAGAAAGAAAGAAGAAAGACAGCTAAAACCCCCCCAAACTTTTTATTAGATTGACTATAGATTTCCTGAATGCCTCAATTTCTTTATATGAACTGTCTTTTGTTGTTGCTTATTTTCTTTTGCCTCTGTTAATTAGTAAATTAATTTTTAAAAACAATGTGTGTCACACACGATATATAGGTATGGGATCAATGCTGAATCGACTCTGTTGATTGGGTCTGTCACACCCATGACGGACAGATAAGGTGAATTAAAAAGCAACGTAGGATTACTCGGAATAACTGAGTAACTCACATGGGTATGATGAAGATTCAGTGATATTCAGCATCACTAGACATGTTTGAGTTGAGTTGACAAAGCAGATTGTTGGGATGCACTCCCTCTTTGGCCAGTATGCGCCCCATTTTGTCAGCCACAGGGCAGAGACAAACAGGGAGGTGGCCTCATATTTAGCCCACACCTCCCAGGGGCTCCAGGGTTCTATGCCATTGAAGAGACCGGTCACCAGGGCCCCTCCATATACCATGCCACCTAAGTCAAAGCGGCGTGCGCAGAATCAGCAGAGCAAACCGATAAGCCTAGTTTGCATCAGTTTGACATGGTAAGTATATGTAACACCAAACATGGAGTATAATACAAACTCCTCCTTTTGGACAGATATAATTATTGTAAATGTCTTAATAAACAGCATGGTTGTGAAATTGGGAGTTGTTTGTAGGTGGGAGCGGGGAAGTTAAATACAGATCCATACATCAAATTCACTGTGTACCAGAAACAGACAAAATCGTTTCAGGTTGAAGGACTTCTTGGTAACGGTATTACGGTAGAAGCCTTGAGCATGCACACATATGCAAGCGCACACTTACACACACACACACACACACACACACACATGCATGCACGCACCCACACACACATGTATGGTGGATATTCCAGTGTATGGACAATGTTTTTAAGGGCATAGATTTGTTAACCATTGAACCTGAATGTTTTATGCTGGCATGTAGAAGAAATAACTTGGTAAAAAAAAAAAGTTTAAATTCACTGACGCAAGCACATTAAGGGAGGAATTTTGTGTTGATTGCAACACAAACCTTTCCTAACAATAGCACAGCTGAGTTTTTTTTTTTTTTTTTTTAAAGTGGAAACGCATTATTCTACTTTAGCATTCCCAAGGGGAGATATAAATAATGGTTGTCAGTAAAACAAAAATTGAGAGAGAGAAAGGAAGACTTGGAGAAGCAGACAGAGAAAGAAGGATCCAGGAAGGAAAGGGCCGAGACAGTACTGACAACCGTATGTCCGTCATGTCACGGTCGTTTTTCTCGCTCCTGAGGGAAATTATTTTTTGACTCACTTGTGTAAACAAAGTGAGTCTGTGTGTTAACCCTGTGTTCGGTTGTCTGTGTGTGTGTGTGTGTGTGTGTCCGTGGTAAACTTTAACATTGACATTTTCTCTGCAAATTAGGCATAAAAATAGGAAAAATTCAGTTCTTTCCAGTCATCTTGTTTAAAACAATATTGCACCTCTGGGATGGGCACAAAAAAAATAAAAAAAAAGACGCCTAATTATATGCAAACTGAGATTACTGTTATATTTATATTTTTTGTATTGTCAAAACCTGGCACTTTGACCTCATATTCTGACACAACAACAAGAGCAGTCATTATTATCATTTTTTGTTCAAACAGGAACTTCTTTTGCTAAGCATGGAATTTTTATTTATTTTGCAAACGTTTTGGTGCAGATAGTAAAAAAAGGGAAATTACTCTGTAATTAATGCTAGGGGACTTAATTTATCACAAGTGAGTCTTGTTTTTTAATGTGATTAAAAATTTTACCTTGACTATGGCCTTGGTGGTCAGTGAGGCTCTAAGCGCCATAATTTGATTTGATTTACCTGGACTGAAACAGGTGGGTAAATGTATGTATTTATTTTAATTTTATGTTTTTACATTGTTTTCAGTGTTTAAAACTTCTTTTTTTTTATGAGGACTGAGCAAAAGGTGGGTGTGTTAGTCTTTTTTTAAAATATTGTTTTAATTGATAGCAAAATGTTGGCGTGTTAGTCTTTTTTAAAAATATTGTTTTAATTGACCTTTTCACATTATTTTGGATTCTGTTCAGCTAGTTTTAATAACTGATGTGTGATCATCCCTGAAACGGCCCCTTACAGTATGTGTGATCATCCCTGAAACGGTCCCTTACAGTCTGCCGGGCTGTAAGTAACATTAATAATCATTCAAGCAACATGGTTTGGTGGTCCCAAACTTTTTGTGCCTCTTGTAGATCACTGACATGTTGCACTCATCTTGCACTCTTGACAGGGATTCTTGTGAAATATAATTTTCAGGATTAAAAAGATTACTTTTCACTGTCTTGAAGCAGTGAATGAATGTTTTGCAGGGCCGAGACTTTGTACCCATGGTCAAGAACATGGACTTAAGAAAAGTACTCTCTCTCTGAAGGCCCGATGAAGCGCGTTGGGTTACGCTGCTGGTCAGGCATCTGCTTGGCAGGTGTGGTGTAGCGTATATTGATTTGTCCGAACTTAGCGACGCCTCCTTCAGCTACTGATACTGATACTCTCTCTCTGTCATCTCATGTCATGAAGTAGAATTGCTGTGAAAAGTTCATGCTTTTTATGATTGGTTGTTTATTATTAATTTAAGATAATTTTCCTGAGAATTTGCGATAGGAGATAGGAGCTAACTCATACCCATTTCACTTGGTCTGTTTACGAAATGAGGATTTTTTTTTTTTTATAGATAATGGTGGTGTGTGTGTGTTTGCATGTGTTTGTGTGCATGTGTGTATATGTGCATATGTGTGTGTGTGTGTGTGTGTGTGTGTGTGTGTAGATGTGTGCACATTCACGAACGCTTACGTGCTTGGGGGAGGGAGGGAGAGAGAGCGGGAGTGTAGACATGCTCATGATACTGCTGACCACACTGTCAGCAACCAGTGTGTATGCGCATGGGCAGGTCTTCATGCATAGTTAGCCACATTCAGATCTAGCATCCATGACACTCACCTCAGGTGGTGATGAAACGCTTAGGATGGGCAGCAGAAAATGCCAGGTTTTATTATATTGGGAGGCTGCGATGGGAAACCACAACCTTCTGGACTGCGATCTCCTCACACTCAACCAGCAAGACAGCCAGGCACCTGAACCTGTGTGTGTTTTATATACATGTGTAAACTGCTTGTGTTAATTTTGAGTGACATTTTTTTCCCCCTCCTTTTTGAAAAGTTTTATTCAATAGTCAACATGCAGAGCATGCAGCGTTTTGACTGCCTCATGTGTCCAAACGACACGGGAGTATCTAGGTAATGCATGCTTGATGTATCAGAATTGTATTCCTTTTATTTTACCACATTATTTGGTCCGTTTAAGTGACTGTAAATAATTTTTATTCAAAGTGTGAGCTTGCTTCTCTGTTGTTTTTTTTTGTTTCCTTTATATACATGGTGTGTTGTGTTTGAGGAAAAGTGACAGGGTTTTGTCCTTGATGGTTTAAGGTTTGCATTCCACTGGGTGTCAGGAAATGTGAATTCTCTCCCCCCCCCCCCCCCCCCCCGCCCCCCAAAACCCCCACGTTTAAAGAAAAAAATTTTTTAATGTAAAATAATGGTTAATATATGTATTGTTTGGGTGAATATTTTCAGGAATAATCTGTAACGTTCTTTATTTGCGTGTTCTTATTTGGGTATATTTCATTTTGTTTTTGGCAAGTATATCAGCTAATTTTCTCATTTAAGAAATTATATGTAACACAGCTGAAGCTTAAAAAAAAAAGTGTTGGTATGTTGTAGCTATGCATGTTCATTTTCAGTGGTACAGACACACAGACAGTTGATGAGAATTGAAGCAATAAACAGTTGAAAGTGTCATCCTGCACAGCACAACCCATATTTTCAAGCTTTTGATGTTTTTACACACACACACACACACACACACATACACACGCACACACATACACATGAACACACACACACACACACACGAACACACACACACACACACACACACACACGAATACACACACACACACACACACACACACACACACACGAATACACACACACACATATATATACACCCACACGAATACACACACACACACACACACACAAGAATACACACACACACACACACACACACACACACGAACACACACACACACACACACACACACACACACGAACACACACATACACTAACATACACACACACACACACACACACACACACACACACACAGTCTGTGGGAATGGGTGACAGAAAGGTGCAAGAAAGAAGAAGGATTATTGTCGGGATACATGTAAGAGCTAATACTGATGTGTGTTCTTTCTAGTGTCCCCCATACCATCACGGTGTGTTAGTGTATAACTACAAACCTTCCCTTCACTTTGGTAGCTTTTAACCCTTTCACCGCCAAGCTCGCATTTATGCACAGGCGTAGTAGAGGACCCACGTCACGGAAAGGTGACCATTCATTGGTCTGTTATCCATGAACCTACCTGCTCTTAATGTTCGGTGGTTGGATCGGCCATATTTTCTGTACTCCGCAGGGGGGGATTCCCCAGCTATTCTTAGCCACTGTCTTTTCTGTGTTTATACCACAAGGGAATTTTGTACTCTAAATCGACTGGCGGTGAAAGGGTTAAAACCCCCCATCATTCAGATCAAACAGAATGGCACATTTAACGCTGAAGTGTAAACGCTGTGTATTCACCCACTTCCCTTTATATTCATTGGATGATATCATAAAATGCTTCTTGTAATTATATGGAAGAGATGATCTACAATTTTTTTTTTTCAATTTTATGATTTTTAAACTGTGGTATAAAACAGAGACTTTTTAAAAAATGTTATTTTTAATTCATATAATTTGGAAATCAAACTATCTTGCATGTACTGAGAGAGAATTGGCAGTTTAATATTTTGTTCAGCAGATAAGTTTCGGTAGGTGTCAGCGTTGGTTGATAGATCTGATCATTGTTTTAGTGTTGACACCGTGAAGAGAGCAGTCGATAAAAAACAAAAACAAAACAAAAAAACTTATGTTGCAACCGGTTCCACTTCCTTGTTTTTTTTCTGTTCGCGTTTCAGTTAGCAGCAGAATTCCATTGCTTATGCAGAACAAGACAAAGGCAAAACAAGATGATGAATGATATGTGGTTCGTCCGTCGGGATCGACGAGGACCATCTAGTCATCCTGGGGGTGGGTGGGTTGGGCTCTGTGGGTGCGCAGATAACTGGTCAGGCCAATTCGCGCCCAGAAGGTTCTGACGCAGTGTGGACAGGGGATGGTGGCGGCTGTCGGGGACTTGCTGGCCCTGCTTTTCCTGGCCTGTCTGCGTTGCTCTGTTGCAGCGATTCTGTTGGCCTCACAGGATTTGGCGCCTTTGTGGACAGCTGAACGCCACTTTGGTCTGTCCATTGCATTCAGCTCCCATGTGTCGTGGCTGATGTTGAAGGCCTTCAGAGAAGCTTTCAGAGTGTCTTTGAAGCGCTTCTTTTGGCCTCCATGGGAGCGCTTGCCATGTTGGAGTTCGCCGTGAATGATATATATAATATATATGTAATTTTTTTTTTTTTTTTTGATATGTATTTTTCGTTGCTGTATCTGACACATAGCTGGAAAAGCCAATGTAAACAGTATATTGTTCTCTGTTGTTGTTTTTTTTTTGTGTGTTTTTTCTCTCATAATTATGCACAGTTCTAATCTTTGTATACTTTGTCATTTATTCATTCATTCTTTTCAGTCGGATCCAATCTACAGTAACCACCACCCACCATTTGTGCGCCTTCTTGCTGCAAACACATTTGGCATAATAATATGGTAATGTGTGATTTTTGTAAAATTTCTGTTCAGAAAAAACAGCATCAACAACCCATAAACAAACCATGAAGCGCATTCTAAATAAGAAATATTTTATTTGAATTTGATTTTAAAAGCTTCACTTTTTTTCCCCGTTGTAGATGTATAAGGAAGTTTTTGGTTTAAAGACCAGTGATAAATTTGGTAGCGAAAAATTATGGAGTCTGTGAAGGTTATAACCAGGCAAAGAATGACAGGGATATCAAATTTAACCACACCTGAAAAAAAAAGTTCTGCCAGATATGACCTTTCTGTTAACAGGATAATTTGGATTTTCACAAAATTTGTATTTGTTTTTCTTTTTATCACACCAGATTTCTCTGTGTGCAATTCGGGCTGCTCTCCCCAGGGAGAGCGCGTCGCTACACTACAGTGCCCCCGATGTTTTTGTATTTTTTCCTGCGTGCAGTTTTATTTGTTTTTCCTATCGAAGTGGATTTTTCTACATAATTTTGCCAGGAACAACACTTTTGTTGCCGTGGGTTCTTTTACATGCGCTAAGTGCATGCTGCACACGAGACCTCGGTTTATCGTCTCATCCGAATGACTAGCGTCCAGACCACCGCTCAAGGTCTAGTGGAGGGGGAGAAAATATCGGCGGCTGAGCCGTGATTCGAACCAGCTCGCTCAGATTCTCTCGCTTCCCAGGCGGACGCGTTACCTCTAGGCCATCACTCCATATGTGGGAATGCACAATACATAAGCTGTGTTTATCCAAACTACGTTTCAGTTAAGGTGTTTTTTGGTGTTAATTTATTTTTGATAGGTTTATAAGACTGTGAGAGGAAAAGTGAGAAGGTCCTTCTTTTCCCAGTCCTTTATGAACCAGTTTTAATTGAAAGAACTAACAAAAATCTTTTATGGGATGATAAATTACTGGCAGTGATTTTTGAGAATTCCATGTTTGAAGGAAAGTCCTGAATGGATAGAGAAGAGCATCTTGTGAAGACATCACTATTTACACTGCTGTTCTTGACAACGATATTTGAATTAAAAGTTCATTGGGAAAAGTATGTTTAGAAGTTTGCAGAGTTTACAGAGAGAGAGAGAGAGAGTGTGTGTGCATGCCTGCATGTTTGTGTTTGTCAAAATGTGTGTGTGTACGCATGCATTGTGTGTGTGCGCGCGTATGTATGTACACACACTGTCTGTATGTATGTATGTATGCGTGAATTTTGATTGTTTATAATTAATCACCCCCCTTTTTTTTCTTTTTTTTTTTGCTGCCCCATCATCTGCAACGTTTCAGTGGCATTACTCCCACGCCGCTCATTTAGATTCCCTCAAAAACGGCCACACCCGGGTTCGTCCGTTGCAGTTCCAGCGTCGGCAGTCCACAGGGAACCATCGATGTTAGGTCGCCAGGAGGCCACACACCAGAGGAGACCCTGCACTGCTGCTGAGTCACTTCGATGGTGTTCAGTGGTGCCTGTTCTGTTTTAACGTACTTAGGACACCACCTACTAAGCCCCTTACTAACGACAATAATGGCTTAGTCGCGGAGCCAGACTGAGTGAGCGTCCCCCCCAGAGTGGAGACCGCCACCACGTCCCTCAAACAACAGCCCCCCATGAATCTGCCGACACTGACGACATTGACAGGACTCGCCCCAAGCACGGAAGTGGAGAGGTATCGAAACTGAGGTCACCATGAGAGCAGGGCATGAAAGGCAACAGACTTTGAGACTATTTTGTTTTATATTGAGGAGGATGACGATGATGATGACGATGTTGGTATGGAGGTCCATTTTGGTTTGGGACTACGTGACAAGGCTGTACTCTACGCTTCCTGTCATAATGATATCCCGGGGTTAACCAGGCCCGAGAGATACAGACACTTGCAGTGTTGGTCAGGTAATTAGAGCAACACACCCAGAGACGCATCCTTGAAGTGGATGACACTCGACTGTGTGGTCCCAGTCTCCCCATTTAAGCCCACAGCACACTCAACTCTGGGTAGGAGCCGGCCACGGGCCGAAAAAAACACCTCCGCTCGGATTCGAACCCGCGTCCTCCCAGCCGTCAGTCACCCCCCCCCCCTTTTTTTTTGCCAAATAATAAATCTCCTGGGTTTTTTTTTCTTCTTTCTTTCCATTCTTTCTCAACATCTCTGCGTCTTTTTGCAGGGCAGGGCAAGCAAGAAATACATTGTTACTGACATGTAAACCTTTACACTTTTGTTTTTTTATGCTCAGCTGTAGAGCGAAATAAAGTAGCAGCTGTTGTATTAATTTTAGCAAGAGTCCTCAACACAGTAACAGTAAACACCTTCCCTGTTCTGTAACTGCTCAACAAAAAGACGAGGAAATAAAACACACACACACACACACACACACACACACACAATGGGGGCCATTTATTTCCCAGGCTTTATTTCCTCGGCTTTTCTGGTGAGCAACTACAGATCAGGGAAGGTGTTTTCTGCTAGACTGGGCGCGAAAAGGTCTGTTATTATTGTGTGTCATAGTGAGGGATAGTTGTGTTTTTTTTCCGCAAGCGTTTTGAGTGATGCGTTATGATATATAAGACGTCGGATAGTTTGCAACCATTCTTATATGAGCATGATGTAAGGAGTTGGCACAGATTTGTTTGAAATGAAAGAATACAGTCACGCAAAAACGCACACCGCACACATAGTAGATACATATGCGAGCGAACACACTGTCCGGCTTTACTTACACACACACACACACACACACACACACACGCATGCATGGCACAAGCACGCACGCACGCACGCACACCGTGGCACACACACACGCACTTCAGCCTGCACTGCTGTCTTTAAGGAACGCACACGTTTGTGTGTGTGCGCCCATGCGTAGTACGCGCGCGCGTGTGTGTTTGTGGGTGAGAGACTGTGCATGCGTACGCGTCTGTGAGACAATAAGCGCACATGCGTACGTGCATGCATGCAAACGTGTGTGTATGAAGAACAAGGATTCTGAGGAAGACTGCAACTGTACGTACCCCCCACCCCCGCCCCCAGCCCCCTCACCGCACCCCTTCCCGGCACATTTTTTTCTGTGCAATTTGACCTGCGAGAAAACCCACGCCACATAACTAGTTTGTCTCCTTTGGTTGAATGTCAGTTCTGCAATCCTATTTTTCCCTCTTGCTGCTGTGGACCTACTCAGTCTGAAGCGGAAGGAGAACACTACAATGCGATCATGTCGTCCTTTTCCCAGCCGCTCTTTCCGATCTTACCGATATTGCTTCAGTTTGCAGGTCAGTATATTTCTCTGAAGCCTTTAGTAAGGCTAGCTACGGAGTCGGTTTTCTGTTTACACGATTGCAAGTCAAGGACACAATTAGGAAGGCAAAACAACAACAACAACAAAAACAATGATTTAAACATACACACAGAGAGACAAACACACACACCAACGCGCGCGCGTGTACACACACACACACACACATACATATATATGCACACACGCACACGCGCTCAATCAGGAGCCTCGGCGTTGTCCGGCCTTGACAACACACTGTCCATGCAAATGGTTATCAGTCAGACATGCCAATCCTGCTACTGTCAATTGTGACGCATCATTTCCATTCGGAAATATTTGTCCACCGGCGCAACATCTCGACTTGTCGTTTCTCTCATTCTCTCTCGCCTTGGCAACTGTAACTCTTTAACGTCTGGTTTGACTGCTTCATCTAATCAGTCCCTCAGTCAGCGCATACAAAACTCTGCTGCCCGACTCGTCCTCAGAAAGAAAAGATCTGAGCACATCACTCCTCTTCAGTTTGCAACATTTCCAACTGGCTCCATGTCTCACACAGAATAAAGTATACGATCAGCACTCTATGTTATAAATGTACTCATAAATCTGCCCCTTCCTATCTTTATGACTGCCTTCACCACTACACCCCATCTCGCACTATATGATCAGCTTCGGATCCACTACTCTGTTTACGCATATCTAGATTCAAACACTCAACTGTTAGACGCCGTCTTTTCTCTGTCTCCGGACATTGCACTGATTTAGAATGAACTTCCTCTTTCGCATCGTCAAGTTTCCGCACGCAGCTCTTTTCAGTTCTGGCCTTAAAACCCACCTCGTCCCAAAGTAAACTCCCTTCCCTGCCCCCTCCTTGTCTTCAGTTTCTCCAGTTTTAGAGTTTCGCATGCGTGTGAATGACTGGGGTGAAAGCGCTTAGATTTGTCTCTTCACAAGATTCAGTGCGATATATATTATTATTATTATTTTCATTATAATAATAATAATAATAATATCCACATACACAAACGGGCGCGCATACATACATACATACGCACGCACGCACCACGCACAACCACAGACCCCCCCTCTCCCCCCGCCACACACACACACACACACACATCATCATCACCACCACCATAGTTTATCTCCAATTCAAATAGATTTTAGCTTAGAAAGTATTGTGAAGAAAGGGTACAACATGATTCTATTCGTAAAATATATGTTGAATTTATTTGACTGACCAAATATTCAAAGTGAATGGATTGGCCAATGATCTGTTAGAATTTCTCCTCTTCCCTCTGTTCCCCCTCCTCCACCACCTTACCCTCCATTCTTCTAAATTTTCTTCTTCTTCTTCGTGTTTTTCTTCTATTAGGCCAATTACTTTGGTGATAATAAATTTAATCTCATGTTAATATTGATATTAGCATTATTTTACTATAGTATGTACTGTTTGTTTATTTGTTTTATTTCATTATTTCATTACTTACTGTATATGAATGTTATTTGATACAAGTCATAATATGGTTCACCAGCCGTCATGATAAAATTGAAGTGCAACGTTGTGAGCACAGTATAAGCTTTAAGCTTGTTGATGCTCTTTTGTTATTCATTGCATTGTAATCATGTGTATTGTTGAATAATTAAAGATTATTTAAACCATCACCACCACCATGGCCGGACCAGTGCTGTCACTCTGATGCGCTGTCCCAACAACAGGCAGACGACAGTTCGTTCCCCTTGGACCTCCACAGTGCCTTCAGTTCAGCAGTCGTACCGACATCCGGGCACTTTGCACGTGAGGCGCGCGCGCGCGCTGGGCGTGCAGTACATTGGCCTGTGCTCAGTGCGGCAGTTCAGCTCATCTCACTGTGCGCGAGATCGCCTTGGAGTACAGTGCAGGCGTTGTCCTCCGACTGTGAAGTACTCTCCCAGCACGGACAAAATTTATGCGCCGTGCGTATGTGAGTTCTTTGTCTAGCTTGCATACCACAACAAGGTATAATCGCACTTTAGCATCCTAAATTAAACTCCAGGAATTTAGGATGCTAAAGAAGGGTATTACCCCTCACAACAAACTACATGTAGACCCGTAACACACATTTATTCAGTACTTCTTTTAAGCAGAACGTTTCATTTACACTCAGTGAGTACAACGCCATTTGTAAAGCCAGTCATGTCAGTTCCGTTCAGGAAAAGATAACTATCAACAACAGTTTCGGTTAACCCTGACATATTTCCTGTTGATTCCTAAACATCGTGCTCAACAACGTGCACAAAAGCACCGCCCTGGTGATCCCAGTGTGTCGCTTTGATTTTAATAGTCTAACCGGGGTCTGTTAACTTCTCCCCCCACCACACGTTTATTCTTTGTTTCGTTGTGATTACATCCCCGGAGCTTAGTTTTGTAGAAGTTCATGTATGATCACGTTTAAACTTCTAGCCATGTTGACAACTGTCACATACTTGGCATGTACATCAGTGTATCAGACAGGGCTTTATATAAGATCTTGTTGTCATGTTTATCTATAACTGTGCTGTATTGTGACAGTGTTGCCAATAAAATGACGTCTAAACCAACTGGGGTTGGAGATTGGTAGGGGAGCTGGGGAACGGGTTTGTAGAGGGTGTGTGTGGTTGTTGTGGGTAGTATAGTGTTATATTGTATTGCATGGTTAGGCCCAACACTCGGCTTATATCACAGATTGACATAAGTTTACATTTGGGCCAACAGCAAAGTGAGAGCTGTATCAATGGTTTCTCCAGTCAATGGGAAACCATTCACAGCTTAGTCTTTTGTGAAGGACTATGACTCTCAAACTAGGAGGCAAAATTGCACTGGCTCTTTGTGCTGCAGCCTTGTGGGCTAGTTGGCCTTTGGGAACCATCCCAACGCCGACTGTCCTAAAACCCTCTTGGCCGAGAGAGTGGGAATATACTCTCCACTATGCAACGATTCGCTTAAATGTCAGTTTGATGCTGTATGGCATTATTTCTAAGGGTTTGAGTTTTTTTTTTCAAGAAACTAAAAGGGAGGAAGAAAAAACTGGTCTGCTTGTTGATATTAGTATTTTTCCTATTTATTCTTACTGACACGCAGTCTTACTGTGCTACAAGTATTGTTTTGTAATTAGAATCATTAGTATTCATGTTTGTATGAAAGAATGCCACAGGTTATTATGTCCACCGTGTATTCAAGTTTGTTTGAAAGAATGTCACGGTTTACAACCACCATATTTGAAAGACTTCTTCCAGATCTCTCTCTCTCTCTCTCTCTCTCTCTGTGTGTGCGCGCGCGCGCGAGCGTGCGCACATACGCATACCGAAACGTGATGTCAATCAGAATTCACTACCGAAAAAAATCATGCCGAATGTCCTTCGGACATTAATTTGTAAGGTAGAAAAAGGAGCACCAATTATATGTGAATGTATCCTACAGACTTTGTAATTTGGAAGAAGCTACTCAAGCTTTCAGGAAACCAGCCAATCATCTCAGGGAGATAAGGACTCGTCTACAACACCACTTCCGTTCACTGTACCGCTGCTTCGAATAGGCTGAAGGCTTCCGGTTTGCGATCTTTTAGATGTGAACGTGGATATAAGTGTGTGTGTGTGTGTGTGTGTGTGTGTGTGTGTGTGTGTGTGTGTGTGTGTGTGTGTGCGTATGTGTGCGTGCGTGCGTGTATGTGTGTGTGTTGTGGTGTGGGTGTGCGTGCGTGCGTGCGTGCGTGTGTGTGTGTGTGTGTGTGTGTGTGTGTGTGTGTGTGTGTGTTTAAGAAGGAGAGAAAGAGAGAGAGAGAGAGAGAGAGAGATGTAGGTGAACAGGTATCCTTTTTACAAACACGCAGAGAATTAGAGAGAGAGAGGGACAAGAAAGAGAGAGAGAGAGAGAGAGAGAGAGAGAGAGAGGGGGGGGGGGGAGGGGGAGTGAAGGAGAAGGACTGCAAGAGATATAGAGACAGAGAGAAAGAGTGCGGAGACGAAGACAGAAACTCATATTTTTAGCACTATGAAGCATAAAAAGGATCTTCGTCAACTGCATATTTTATATATGATAGTCAGTCGTGTCCGACTATGACCATCAGAACAGCAGAGGAGGCAACTGCTGTTCCGACTATTTGGGCTAGAATTTGATTATAGTGGAGAGTGTCTTGCCCAAGTTACATCCCCACTCTCTCGGCCAAGAGGGTTTTAGGACAGTCGGCGTTGGGATGGTTCCCAAAGGCCAACTAGCCCAGAAGGCTGCAGCACTAAGAGCCAGTGCAATTTTGCCTCCTAGTTTGAGAGTCATAGTCCTTCACAAAAGACTAAGCTGTAAATGATTTCCCATTGACTGGAGAAACCATTGATAACACAGCTCTCACTTTGCTGTTGGCTCAAATGTAAACTTATGTCAATCTGTGATATAAGCCGAGTGTTGGGCATTTTTGGAGCAGGTTTATCCTTCACTGTTGCACCAAGACCTTGCCAAAATTTTGGACTTTATCCGCAATGCCAAAAGTACATGACCAGTGCCATTTTTTTTACAGAGTGGCAGAAATGTGTTTGCCACAAATCCAGAAACCCCCGGTTTCCTTAATTTAGAATTATATGATTATGTCGTTTGCATCTTTGGTTAATTCAGTCGTGTTTGAAACTATTCAGTATTGACATCAGAAAATATATTGCCGCAGAAGGCGAATTTTCGATTTTTTTTTTTTGGATTAAAAATGTTCCTCTCAGTTTGCTAGAGCATGGTACTGTATTACTTTTGTTTCTTTTTTTTTTTTTTTTTTTACAAGTTTCTGTGAAATTCGGGATAATGTCCCCTTGGACATCGTGTCGCCACAGCCGTGCAGAGCCAGCCATATAATTTTCTTTTTTTTTCCCTGTCTCCAAGTGTGGGTGTGTGTGTTTTTTTTTGTGTGTGTGTATTTCTTTTTATTTGTGTTTTTTTCTTTGATATATCAAACTGGATTATTCTACGAGGACAAGCCTTTCCCTTGCATGCCGTGTGTTCCTTTGCTGTACGTGCGCCAAGTGACTGAATGCTGAACACTGGACCTCGGTTTATCATCTCCACTGAAAGACGATATGATTTATTATACTCTGATGATGGAGTCAGCACCCACAGTCTGGATCCTTTTACCATGGACATTACATCAGCAAAGTAATGCCATGCATTTATTGATATCCAAGCTAATCCTAGTCACTTCAAATAGGCTACTCTAACATTGTGGAGCCGCTCTTACAAAAAAACCCAAAAACCAACCAAACAACAGCAAAAAAAACAAAAAAACACACACAAAAAAATAACCAACAAAAACCAAACAGCACCATGGGCTATCATGTCATGTTTGTCTATTTCAGTTATGATTTTATAAAGAGACCCTTTTTCTAGAATAAGCAATGTGCAGTTTCCCCCTTTATTCCCGAACGCCCCACAGCAAATGATCTTTACCTCATTTGATTTATTTTGTCGAAAAAGACACTGGTTCACGCGGCAAAGCGAAACAGCAAGTCAGTTATGTAATGATGTGTGTGCATGTGTGTGTGCATGTGTGTGTGCCACTGTGTGTGTGTGTGTGTGTGTGTGTGTGTGTGTGTGTGTGTTTGTGTGTGTGTGTGTGTGAGAGAGAGAGAGAGAGAGAGAGAGAGAGAGAGAGCGCTAATGTGTGTGTGTGTGTGTGTGTGTGTGTGTGCACGTGCTCGCGCGCCCCCTCTTACGTATGCAGTTAAAAACAAACAAACAAACAAACAAACACTGTTTGCTCAGACATGCAAGTGCGCACCCAAGCATTTAGAGCAAGCCCTGAATGCTGTAATTTAATGACTGAGGAAAAAAAACAATTTAACCCAGCTTCAACATAAAAAAAACTACCGAAACCTTTTCCTCAATCACAACCCGGCCACTCCAAAACCCCAAACATCAACAACAACGGCAGCTACCAGACTACCGTCACATCGCACTTTCCGCTTCTGACATTGAGGTCAGTTCCTTCCTCATTAACTTCGGCTTCACCGCTTTCTCCAGAAAGTCCGTCTGCATCATGTCGATGCACTGATAGATATACAACGAAGTGGTTTCTCAGGAAGGTTAAGCTAGGCCGCAGCCCCAGTTTGCACCATGTCGATATAGGCCACATACAACAAAGTGATTTCTCACACAGCCAGCTGCAATGGCAAGTATGAAACACATCTCAAGTCAGCATCCCGTCGCTATGACGACGGCGTGGTTTTTCAGGAAGTTGAAGGAAGTCAGTCAGTCGGTCGGTCACGATTAATCACTTACCATTTTTTGATAATTATGCTTCCCTTGGGTTCGTCGTCGGTGCAGAAGTATCATAACCCAAACCAGTCGTTTCGCCATTGGGATTCTTTCCCCTAAAGCACTGAGTCAGTGCCGTGTCTTTTTGAACCAACGCAAAGTGAAGAAAAGAGAATTGTAGTACTGCTAGCGACCGTGTAATTTTATTCATCAGCCCGGCCATGTGAAATGTGTTACTTGTGGCGTAGGTCTATAATCAAACGCGTTGATACGCTGTGTGTGTGTGTGTGTGTGTGTGTGTGTGTGTGTGTGTGTGTGTGTGTGTGTGTGCATGCGTGCATGTTTGCGCGCGCGCGTGTGTGTAGCAGAGAGAGAGAGAGGCAGACAGACAGACAGAGTCTGCGGCTGTGTAGCAGTCTTGTGAAAGGAACTGTCTTAAAAAAAAAATGTTTGACTCTTTGCTGTATGTTAGTTGTGTTTTCATTTGCCATGTGAATTTTGTAATAGCAACTCAGGGCTCTTAGAGGATAAGTTCTCTATGTGATCTTCATGCTTGACGCCCCGTGTGTGATGGGCCTTAGTAGGGTTTTTGTTGTTTTGGACGAGTTGTTTTGTCACACCAAGTGTGCAGCCGTTGTCAGGATGTTGCCAAATCGGTAATCAATCTCTCCATGTAGAAGAAATACCCTCTCTTTTACTATCTGCCCCCCACACCCCCTGACCCCCAACCCTCCCCCCAACACACACACACACACACACGCACAACACACACATGCAGACATGTCGTGAGTTCTGTCCACGGACGTGAAAAGACAAGTCCGTGGTTCTCTCTCTTTGTCACTTGTTTTCCTACCAGCCCTTGACGCTCTTGTAAATCAGGAGGTCAGTTTGCTCCTCCCCTTAATTACCTTACACACACACACACATCAGCCATGACCTTGACTAAAATATGCAAATAAGTGTTTATTTTTGTATCGTCGCGCACACCCATTGCAAGCAGCGAAACGAAGAAAAGCTTGCACCTTATTTAGTTTCGGCTTCGGTCCCGGCTTGTCCTACATTGATGCACACTTTTCTGCTGTCAGTCAATTGCTTGCGAAACCTCCAAGCTGGTTGCCTATTAAGTGGGCTGTCAAAAAAAGGAATGTTTTCTTTCCTTGTCCAGTGACTAGGCACAACAATTTGTGCTTCAGGTTTTGAAACAACTCAGAACACGCATCTTTGTCAGTCGACATGAAAGTGTGTGCATTGTTGGTTGTGGATAACAGGTGATAGAGCAGAGATTATTTCAGTGCTGTTGTCGAAAGCTACGTGCATTTCATTTTACGGCAGAATGGTAAGTGGGACAGAGACGTTTAAGTGTTGTTATCGTGGTGACTTTGCTCTGTCTATCTGTCTGTCGATGTCTGTCTGTCCATGCCTCTCTCCCCGAATCTCTCTCTCTCTCTCGGACTCTCTCTTTCCTTCTTTCTCGCTGACCTATGTGTGTATGGAGTTTGTGCGCACATGCATAGCTATAAACGTGATTGCATTTATACGTGTCTGTCTACATGAGCACACACACATGCATGCACGTTTGAGCACATGCATCAGTCAGAGCCCGTCAGGCTCTGTCTCTCTCTCTCTCCCTCTCTCTTTCTCTCACACGCGCACGCATACACACACACATACACACACACGCTTAACAAACGCCGAGGAATAAAACTCCACTCAAACAACAACAACAACAAAAACACAAAAAACAAAAACAAAACAGACTAAACAAAGGTAGAAGCAAAACAAGACTGAGAAATGTAATGATTGAGTCCACATCTCGGTCTAACCAACAAGTCAGCTTGCAGTGCCAATTAGCCTGGTGCAAGGACAGTGGAGAGAGAGAGGTGGTGGCCTTGTCAGTAGGTAACGCGCCCGCCAAGGAAGCAGAGAGAATCTGAGCGCACGTGATCAAATGCCCATATTTGGCAGTCCTTTTCCTCCCCCTTCACTAGACTTTGAGTGGTTATCTGGACGCTAGTCATTAGGATGAAACGAAGGTCGCGCGTGCAAGGAGGACTGAGGAATTTTGTTTAATGTCCCGTCACACATATCGGTGATTGAAGACATTTTGTTAAAGTATTTATGAATACATTTGAATATTATCGGTTAGAAGGGGTGGGAAATGTGAATGAATGGAGGGTTGGGGGAAACTGGGCAAATGAGGGTGAAATGAGGGTGAAATTTGAAAAAAACAACAACCTCTAAATACAATTACAGGAAATTACTTATAGGACTTCGGAAAAGAGAAGTCGTTAAACTGACAAGCGAAACAACTGATAATGAATGCAAAAAGTCAAAAACATCAACGTTCTCAGTCATTTGTGAAGACACACTTTCGTGTACATAAGGCTTCATCAAGCTACAGTAAAAAAATATATGCTTAATTGTCAGGTTACTAAAGCATATGCACGTGACATTAGAACAATACTTGCTTCATAATGAATTTGATAATAGTCTGAGAGCTAAACTCAGAATTGGTCTGTGAATCGGATCAAAGTCTGAGAGAGTCAATTGACGAGGTTTTAAACTTGAATTCAAGCACCTATAAAAGTCTCTTTCTAGTATATTGCTTATTTCCATGTATGACAATGGGCAATCTACTATTATATTATCTGTATGATTCTTTGCTCCCCTTTTTGCTGCCCTGTCTGCTTGGTCGTTATAAAGGTATCCAACAAAAATCAGCATTTGTACCCTTCACAAATAGGGAGTACAATAAATACCTAATTTCAAACAATAAATCTTCTCTTTGATTATTCTCAAAAAAGGAGCAAACTTTTTAAAACCGATTGAGAATCAAACCGCGTGTAGGCATTCACTTACCGCACGTAAACGAACCCACGGCAACTAGAGGTTGTCCCAGGCGATTTTCTGTTGAAAGTTTACACTTTGATAGCGAGACAAACACACTTGCAGACAGAAAAAAAGAAGAAAAAAAAGAAAAAAAGAAAAAAAAAAGGTGGCGCTGTACTGTGGCGACCTGCGCGCTCACCCTGTGGAGACCTGACTGCTCGAATCTCACACATAGAAATATGTTGTGACAAAAAGTGACACAACACAATACAATATAATACATTACAACATAACACAACACAACACAGCACAATACAACACAGAACACAATACAATACAATAATGATAATAATAATAAAAGGATATTTGGTACGCCCAGTCTAATGATGCAAAAGCCCTGGGTGTTTACAATATTAAAAAAAAAATGCAATGACGCGTTCATACTAAAAACACACAAATACACCCGCAAGCACACACCATCCCGTTCCAACTCCATCCCACAAAAATGTGCAGCAGAGCAAGCAGTACAAAGACCACTAAATTGTACTGCAAATCAAAGACCTTCATCAGTGAGGTTAGGTTAAACAAAAATCCAAAATTAATGAAATTAAAAAAGAACAAGAGAGGCAAGGCCTTCAAGACTCGCTTTTGATACACTTAAAAAAAATCCAAGCTTTTTATGTACTGAGTATAATTTCAAAATGTAATGTTTAAGATGAGAAAGATCAGTTTAAAGCAAATTAAGTCCCCTAGCATTAATTACAGAGTAATTTCCCTTTTTTACTATCTGCACCAAAACGTTTGCAAAATAAATAAAACTTCCATGCTTAGCAAAAGAAGTTCCTGTTTGAACAAAAAATGATAATAATGACTGCTCTTGTTGTTGGGTCAGAATATCAGATCAAAGTGCCAAGTTTAGAGAATACAAAAAATATAAATATAACAGTAAATGCAGTTTGCATATAATTAGGCTTCATTTTTTTTGTGCCCATCCCAGAGGTGCAATATTGTTTTAAACAAGATGACTGGAAAGAACTGAATTTTCCCTATTTTTATGCCTAATTTGGTGTCAACTGACAAAGTCTTTGCAGAGAAAATGTCAATGTTAAAGTTTACCATGGACACACAGATACACAGACACAGACACACACACACACACACACAGACAACCGAACACCGGGTTGAAACATAGACTCACTTTGTTTACACAAGTGAGTCAAAAAAGGCACTTGAACAACATATATATATATATATATATATATATATATATAAAGGTTGGAAGACGGTGCTTCAATCTGGAGAACAGAAGTAAAAACGAAAAGCTCATACGGAAAATGAGTTGCTTTTACCTTTTTCACATGGATAGCAAACTACCATCCTAGTTGCTGCAGGCAGTACCTGAGAGATTCAGTACTGTCGGAGAAGTACTGACGAAGAATCTGAACAAGAAGAAGAGGAGCTACAGGAGTCACACAGGCTTGCTTTCGAGCAAGTATGCGAGGTGATTGACGAAGAAATCATCAGCAAACAGATGATCGGAGCTGTGCAACGTACGCATAAGCGGTTTAGCCGAGAAAGCATCCAGATCCCAGTTACAGAGCATAGAAGCGGAAAAGAAAATTAGACAAGAGTTGAAGTTGTAGGCAGAAAGGGTAGTTTTCTTTCTATCTAAATCAGGGAGGAAAGCTTCCAGTGCACAGTTCCCGAAGTTAGTTCGAACTGACTGTTCAGGAATCTGCAGAAGAAAATCACAAGGGAGCCAAGAGAGTTTCAGAAAAAAACACACCGTTATCATGTTTCTTGAGTAGAATACAACTTCTCTGCGTTTTGTCGGCCGAGCCAGATGGATCACAGCTGAGTCAGACAATCATTACTTTTAAGACTGGCCTGTATCATTTCTTGAGGGGAGAGAGGGAGGGTGCACAGTAGGTCCCTTGGCCTTGCGGACTACCACCATCACCACCACCACCAACCACGCCCCTTCCCCTTCCAACGCCCTGTCGCACAAGGCTTTTGCTTGTGAACTGGTTGCAGTGTGTGTGTGTGTGTGTGTGTGTGTGTGTGTGTGTGTGTGTGTGTGTGTGTGATGGAGAAAGAGAGAGAGAGAGAGAGGGAGAGTCCTTGTTATTCTTTTTCCTGGTGACATTATTGTGTTACCGTTAGAAGGAAATGTTTCCTGTTAAAGCACACGGATGCCTGCCTGTGCACACTAATGCGCTTGTTCTGTCCCAGGAAATAATTACCCAGCGACAGTCGAACAGTCACCCCCCCGGTCCCAGTCATCCCCCCCCCCCCCCAAATCACGCATGCACACGAATACGTACGCACGCACACACACACACACACACACACACACACACACACATGTATGAGCCCCCCCACCCCACCCCTCCTCCACACACACATAGTTATGTTGTCAAGGACATTTCAAGCGCATTTCCGTTTGACAAAAGCATTTTCTATCCCTCACAGAGCCCCTCTCCTCTCCGCTCGCATAAGATGGATTAGTCAGCAACAGGTGAAAGAACAACAACAATGACAATAGGAAGCTGTCAGCTGGTTCACACGCACAATGTTGACGTAGGATTTTTGCACTCAAGATTCTGCATTGTGCAATGTGGAATCGCCCATGGTGTTTGGAAAAACAACAATTACAACAAAACAACAACAGCAACAACAAACCAACTAAATTCTGAAGGCAAAGAGTAGAACAACATCGTCGTGTTTGCGTTGTTGTCAATGTCATTGACATCTGCCCAGCTGAATTCCAAAGGCACGGGTAGAACAAAATCGTCGTGTTTGAAATGTGTCATTGACAGGCGTTCATTTTGACAATGAAGGTCTTGTAACAGTTTCCAATTCAGTTTGAGAAAACTGAGCCTTTGCAGAATGGTCCTTGCAAGCAGTTAGCAATGTACGCGCTTGTTCATGAGTGCAAGTGCATTGGCGGTAGCCGCCACGCGGATGTTCAGTGCGCCTTCAGACAGATGTCAGGAAACAGATAGGTAGAATGGAGAGAGCAATGAATGTTCTAATGTCTGGTATATGTTCAGCCATTCAGGGGCAATAATACCTGATTTCAATTACTCTCTCTCTCTCTCTCAAAAAAGATTCGTTCGTTCGTTCGTTCGTTCTCTCTCTCTCTCCCCCCCCCCTCTCTCTCCCTCCTCTCTTTCTTTCCCTGTGTGTGTGTGTGTGTGTGTGTGTGTGTGTGTGTACTAGCTCCCTCCCTCCCTCCGTCTCTCTCTGTGTCTCACTCACACACGCACTCCCCCCCCCCCCACACACACACAAACACGCACACATATAAACGCACATGTACACGGCACGCGCACACACATACATTCACACACACACTCACGCACACACACACACACACACACACACACACACACACACGGACACAGACACGAGCGCGCGCGCGCACATGCACACACACACGAACACAAGTAGAAAGCGTTTAGGGTTAGCCCAAAATAACTCAATGGGGAATCATTCTGGGGGCAGTACTACTGGCCCCTAAGTATTTCCTTCAAGTCTTTTTGTGACATGGGATAGAGTGATAGATTCCAGTTCTGCCTCCACAACGAACCCCCCCCCCCCCCCCCCCGCCCCCCACTTGGTGGTAAAGGGCTGTGGTTTATTCAAATTTGGAATGGCGTCGTGCTTTATGCCCGAGTCATTGAAAGACAGCAGGTACGCTGTGACTACAAAAATGGCGTCTGCTACACTCAGCTTTCGGCTTGCGCTGTGAATTGAACTAAGGTTATTTGTAGCCAGTTAAGTAGTAAGGTTATTTGTAGCCAGTTAAGCGCTTGGCTACATTTGTTTTCTCAGTCTATTCACTGTTGTTCAGTCTGATGTTTTTTTTTCTTCCCTTCACTTCCTTTCTCAGTTCACCCATTCACCAAGTTCCTTTCCGCTGTTTTGGAATTGAATCAGGAGCTGAAGACGCACAAGGATTTTCCGACCGTGCCTTTACGAAAAATCATGGCGCGCGCGCGCGTGTGTGTGTGTGTGCATGTGTGTGTGTGTGTGTGTGTGTGTGTGCTTACGTGCATGTGTGCATGTGCCTCTTCCTGCTCATAACTGTCACTGACGTGAAACCAGACAGTTCCCAGCAAAGCGTGTGTGTGTGTGCATGTGTGTGTGTGTGTGTGTGTGTGTATGTATGTGTGTGTGTGTGCTTACGTGCATGTGTGCATGTGCCTCTTCCTGGTCATAACTGTCACTGACGTGAAACCAGACGGTTCCCAGCAAAGCTGACAGATCTATAAATAATTACAAAGGCCGTCTCGCCCCGATGGGGCTGAAGCGGTTCGCACGGTGCAACACTTTTTGAATAGGATCACAGCACACACACTGACACACGTACACACATACACACACACACACATTGCGTGTCAGTGTCTACAATACAACAATTAATGCAGGCAAGTCTTCAGATTAGGAAACAGTAATTTCTCTGTAAGGCTGTATAAAGATACATGACATAATTTCTAACTCATTATCGTCAGAAGGAACACACACACACACACACACAAAAAAAAGAAGAAGAAGAAGAAGAAGAAGAAGAAGAAAAAAGTCTGTCTATAGAGGCAAGGGTGTCGATGACATTTCAGCCGAATATAATTTTCTCTACCATTGAGTGCTTCAAGCGCAACTAAGAACAAAATGTACTTAATTTTCCTTCGAATATTTTGTAAAATACGGAAAATCACATTCTTTCCATCTACACACAGTTAGCCTTTATATATATATAACACAACAACAAAAAAACCCTCCTTAGTCCCATCAACACCCTGATAAAGCCATACACAACCAAATCTAAACATGCACAACTTTGAACGTGTTCCTGTAGCCCAGTTTCGTTTACTGCTTGCATCGAGATCATATAACATTCTATAGACTGTGAGGGAACGCATTCTGAATAGTTTAGCCGTCATTAAGTGCACTTTATAACTGAATTTATATAATTATATAGGACATAGTATACTCAAAATTATGAAGAGAGAGAGACAGGTAGCATTGAAGGGACAAACTGTTACTTTTTTGTTTATGCCCTTTCACCGTGATTTTAAACAACAACAATAACAACAGAGGAATCACTAAAACGCAATGCCACAGAAGAAAAACTCATTTTGACCAAAAAAATATTTCATTCCCCTCTTGTCATGTGACGTCACTGCGACTGCTTGTCTGCTTAAAGGGACGCAACTTGTGTACGATTTTTTTCCCTGGTCGTTGTTACCTACCTTCCTTTTATCAAGCTTTATTTTATTCAGTTTTTGTTATTATTATTTTAATTGTTTTTTTTTTTTCAATTTTGTTTTAATTTTTTTTTTCAGTTTTGTTTTTCAGTTGACGTCGAATCGCTCGCGATAACTGCTAAAGCTATGTCGGCTATATGCGATAAATGTGACAAAAATAGTAATTTGTGATATAATCAACAGGGTTTTGGAAGAAGAATGAGGGAAAAACAATGACAACAAGAAAACAACAACAAACAAACAAACACAAAAAAAACCCAACCTCCCACAGCACCCTGCCTTCACGCACAAATTGATTTTTTTTTTTAAAACACAAAATATTCCAGAGCCACTTATTGGATTCCCTGTTAAAAACAACAACAACAACAACAAAAACAAGAAAAAAAATATTTTTGGTTATGGAGTTGTTGTTGTTGTTGTTGTTGCTCTTGTTGTTGTTGTTGTTGTTATTGTTATTACTGTTAGGCTGACTTTGCCAGACTATGTGCTGACTGAACGATTTTGCTGAGATTGGTTGAGAGCATCTCTGTGTGTGTGTGTGTGTGTGTGTGTGTGTGTGTGTGTGTGTGTGTGTGTTGAACACACCCTTTGAATACTGCGACAAATGCTACGATCTTGCTGCCTCAGTGTACTGTGTACTTTACGAAAACTTTGGGGCCAGATCATCAAATGTTGTTGTGGAAAACAACTATAAAATAAACAACAGTCTGCTTAAAAAAAAAAAAAAAAAAAAAAAAATCAGAGATGATTTAAATGGTTGTCCATAGTCTGTCATTGTTTTGAATTGAACTGAGTAGCAGTATCAGTAGCTCAAGGAGGCGTCACTACGTTCCAACAAATCCATATACGCTACACCACATCTGCCAAGCAGGTGCCTAACCTGAGCAGCGTAACCCAACGCTCCTAGTCAGGCCTTGAGAAAAATAAGAAAAAAAAGGAAAAAAGAAAGGTAAATGAATATCTGAAAAAAAAGAAAAAAGAAAAGAAAAATAAAATAAAATAATAATGATGATGATAATAATAATAATAATAATGATAACAATAATAGATGAAAATAAGATAAAAGACAATAATGATGATGAATAAACAAATAAATAAATGTAAAAGATACAGCCCCGCTCGTTGTTGTTGCGTTACCAGCAAGTGTGTCAGCTCGCTCATTTCCCTTAACACCTGCATGCCCCGGGCAGTTGAATCTGAAAGTTGCGCATTGCCTCATGCCACTCCGGGCTTCCCATTCCACTTTCAATTTTCTGTATGAGGTTCACAGAGTCCGCTAGAATCACGACATGTTGGTTTCCGTGCATATGGATAAACGATAGCCACTGGAGAGCATGTGTCACAGCTTTAACTTCCATCGTTAGGCTGGAGGTTGTGACTTTGTAGGCAGCATTCTCTTCCCTAAATGAACTGAACTGAACTGTTTCTCACCCGCAGGACCTGCAGGCTCTGGAACTGCAGGTGGACGGCGTAACCCGCACCTTCGCCCAGTGGACCAAGGACTTCGTGGACAGCTACTACCCAAACATCGGGGTGGACTGCTATCGGGTGCCCGCGCAGCACTTCAACCGCCAGAAACTGTGCAAGCCTGCCGGGGAACAGTGCGGAACAGTTCGAGGTGCTATGTCCCACGGTGAGACGCCAGTTTATAGATTGGTGCAGGACGCACAAACACAGACACACACGCACGCAAGCACGCGCGCGCACGAACACCACAGAAAGGCAAAAAAGAGGAGAAGAAGAAGTAGTAGTTGTAGCAGTAGTGGAAGAAAAAGAAGTAGAAGTAGTGGTAGTAGGAGGAGTGGAAGAAGAAGAAAAGGAAGAAGAGGAGGAGGAGTGGAAGAAGAAGAAAAGGAAGAATTGGAGGAGGAGGAGGAAGAAGAATAACAAGAAGAAGTGGAATAAGAATTGGTGGAGGAGGAGGAGGAAGAAGATGAGGAGGAGGGGGAGGAAGAAGAAGAAGAAGAATCGGAGGAAGAAGATGAGGAGGAGGAGGAAGAAGAAGAGAAGAAGGGATGAGAGCACTGGACAATGAAATGTTTATTGTAGCCCACATCGTCTGCAGACCTTTTACACAAACAATGGAGGGCGTGTGGTTGGGAGTCGAGGAATTGGATTCAGTGACATAGTAAAAAATAATAAAGTTATAAATAGCTTCAGATGCTATCTAAGAAACGTTTCCTTCTGTTCATTGCACGAAAGATAGACTGCAAGATTTCAATAAATTCTCGTGATATTTCTCGTTTTGGGACTTGGAGTGGATTTCCGATATTAATTCTTTTAAAGCCTTTCAGGAATATTTCTCTGAGGTCCCTGTGCAATTCACATTCGAACAGTTTATGCTTTTAACGCTTTCAAGCTCAGTGGGAGATTTACAGCACAAACACATATTAAGAGAGAGAGAGAGAGAGAGAGAGAGAGAGAGAGAGAGAGAGAGAGAGAGAGACTGTGTATCCATTTGGAATGGGTACAGTTAGATGGACGGATATGGGTATTATTCATCTTTGATCTTTGATCCATGCATATGTTATGGTATGTTTTTATCATATTACAAACTTTAATATCGTTGAGTCAGCAATTTAGCCTTAGCAAAGGTATCTTAAACACTTTTAATTCCTATATTTTCTTCATCATCGCCATCACCTTATATATTGACAGTTCTCAGATACGTATTTCACTATTGTGCAGTATGGATCGGTGCATAGTTTACGAACCTTTGTCATTGATTGCGGAGGCAATGTGTGTCATTATGTTACTTCCATTAATCATTGCATTGTACTAAATTTACAACTGGTGTGTTGAGTATTATGTATTCATACTCACTGATTATGATTTTACTTTTATTCAGACATATCTGACTTAAAATCAAAAGAGAGTGTGTCATTAATGTATTACCTGTGTGTACCAGTTTCGTTAATCATAACATATTATCCTTGAAAGTCATACTGATTCAGTGATTGTGATTGTTAGCTGAAGATTATTGCACAATGAATCGGCAGACTTATTACGTCTGTCGACAAAAAACGTCATCAGTTGTCTGTTTGACGTAGACTTTTTGACGTTGAGCAACTGTGGAGTTGGAAATGTGGAAAAATACGTTTTTTTTTTGGTGGCGGTCCGAGCATTGAAACTTCCAGATTTTGCTGTGGAATTTTTATATGAACTATCTGTAATTGTAACACACGCTCGCGTTAGCTACGTTACATTTAGAGGAAGGTGGTTCCGTTGACTCCTTTTAATGATGTGACAATCGTAGTGTTGGCAGGCTACATCTTTGAAAAAATAGAACGTGTGTTGGAGGAGAGTTTTCCATATTATTTTCAACAGTAGTTCATCTATCTTGGGACTGTGTCTTTGTTTTTTTCGAGTTGTATTTGTCCTCATGTTGCTCCAGTGTTGATGGTTCTTTATATTGCAGTGTGCGCGGCCATCTCCATTATTCCAATGTGGATGAATTGAAAGAATAGTATTTTCTACGGTATGATGAGACACCTGTGAATATTCAATATCTTTTTGTTATATAATCATGTGTAGTTTGATAATTGGTTCAGTGTGTGATTGAGTGAATTTATTGATAACAAAGACAAAGACTGACTTTAAGAATAGTAGTCCGCTTGAATCTTCCGAGAACAGAGAACACATAACTTGATTAAAACAATAACAAAACAACTTTGTTATAAAACTATGGTGGCAACCTTCAAATTGTTCAGTACACACTTCAGTTCCCACAAAAAAGAGAAGATTTATTATAATTGTAGCCTAATGGAAATGATGATGATTGTAGAATCAGCCGTGTGAGTAGTGGTTTATGGATAGGCAGAGCAGACAGTTGACAGCATTGAAACAGATGCTAAGTCCAGTCGCAGACGACCGTCTTCCTCAATTCTCATTGGTTGATATTATCGAAACCGGAGCGAGGCTTGATCACTGAAACTAACAACTATTACTCCACATCCCCCTTACTGAAGCTTAAATGTCAACAAGTTGAACGTCAGTAATCAGACCAATGAAGTGAACACAACTTGCAGACACTCCTGTTGTCTCTGTTCAAATATTGAATAATGAATCCGCAAATGACCAACAGATTAAGTTTTTGTGGGATTTTAACATGTCGACCACTTCCTGTGACAACAGCGGACGTTGACTTGAGTATTTCCATAATACTGTAGATCTTCACGATTGTCTGGAAAATCAGTGTCATTCCGGGCTGAAGTAGGCATGCGATTTTCCCTTCATTGACTCTGTTCGTTTGGCACCGTTGATGTTTCTCTGGGTGGAATAAACGTCTTCAACTGCTTGTCACTGTTTCTGCGTCGAAGATGACAGCGATTTCTTTGCATCCTCCTTTTGGTTTGTACAGTATATGACCTACTGCACTGAGGTGGTGGAGATGATGACTGACTCACTACCACAGCTTCAGCATCTGTTGCAGTTTTGATCCAGATTGTCCTGACAGTCGTGGCAGTGGTCTTGCTCAGTGTCACCTGTCAAAGTGTTCTTTTTGTCTTTGTTTCAATTTTGCATCAGTCTCCAGAAATTTCTTTGCTGAGTTTCCTTCAGGTACATGCTTCGGAAGTCTTGGGACTCTGGTTCTTAATTTTCTTCCCATTAGCAGAACGATAATACAGAAGAGCTATATATGCATTATTTGCCTTGTTCAAGAGCATTTTGATTGTTTTGACAGATCTTTCAGCTTCTCCGTTTCTTTGTGGATGTAGCGGACTGCTTTTCAGGTGAGTGAAGCAGTATGATTTTGCAAACTGAACAAAATCCCAAGAGCTGAACTGCGGTCCATTGTCTGAGACTACAATCTCAGGAATTTCATGATGGGCAAATATTGACTTTATGTGATCAGTGACAGCAGATGAAGTAGTTTGCCTCAAATGTGCAATTTCAGTCCACCAAGAATAGTAATCTACTATCAGCACATATGGGTGATTTTTTCATTAAAAAAGACCAATACTAACTCTCTGCCATGGATAATCTGGAGTTGTTGTAGGCTGTAGTGGTTCTGGATGAACTTTTCTTTCTTTTTCACAAATTGGGCAGTCTGAAATCTTCTTTTCAATTTACTGGAAAAGTTTCGGTCACCAGTGTCACACACTCCAGAAATCTGGGCAAGCCCAAAAGTCAGGAGACGTGGACTTTTAGGGTCGACATCGCGCAACACACACTCCCAAGAAGGACGCAGAAATCCGTGTACGATTTTACAACTTTTATTCACACAATCACACACATATGGGTACAGGACCTACTTCCTAAGCTATCCCCAAACCCAAACCCTCGCCCCCGCCTAACTCTAAACCACCCCTCCTTAACCCACCTTTAACCCCCACCGGGACAAAATCAAGAAACGAAAGAAAAACGAACCAAACACATACACACTCGCACATTCACTGCACAACCGACAACGTTCATTTAAACTCATCTGTCACTCGTTGACGGACTGAAAAATCCCAGCTCCAGGCTGAGAGTCGAACGCTAACTACAATCTCTCCCTCGACGTCCAGCTCACCCACAGAGCACCCCACCAGATGAGTCCGGGAGGTCGCGGCAAGCAGGGCAGGCTGCGGTCGAAGGTCGACGCCGAGGGACGATCTGGATCCCCAGGGTGCGACCCCAGGGTTTCGTGTCAGCGCTCGGCTCCTCAGGTGGAAGACCCCGAGGGGCGACCTCGGAGCTGGGACAGCAGAGCAGTCGATTTGCCGCTACTTGCGTCGGGGAACGCAGAACAACGCCCTGGAACCACCAGTCAACCTTGGGACAGCAGGGCCGTCGGACGTCGTCGCCTGAGTCGAGGAACGCGGAACCACATTGCCATGAGACCTCAATAAACAACAAACAAGCAAGCTCACGACAGCTTGTGATGGGCGAAGGTGGTGACTTGGGTGGGACCTTCAGCCGGGCACTGCAGCCTCTGCTCACCGGCTTGCTAAAGATCAGGCAGAGGTTCTGGCTGGCCAAGAATTCCTCTCCATCAGCCTTCCGGGCCTCTGCCACAAGGTCCGCCCTCTCTGACGTCTCAGAGTCAAGTCACACCTAATCACAGTCAGCTGCAGCCAGGTAAACGGCAGGTGAGCGCAAGTTCTGCACTTGGCACGCTAACCGGCCAAAACACACATTGCACGCACTGCACTGCAGTTGCAGTCATGCCAATGTGACAAGAGCCCTCTCGCTCCTACAGAGCGGTGTGTGCACGTGCACAACTCTTACACAGGTAAAACGAGTGTGCAGACACACGCTTTTACCAAACCAAGAACATGTCAGAAAACATGATCTAGAGAAACTGGGATTCGAACTCCCAACCATCGGAACTAACACCACTTTCACCGGCCACTGAGCCATACTAAATCGCTCGCACTTCCGCCTATACTTCCGCAGCAACGAAAGGTTGGGCTGATCCGTGACAACCAGACACATCTTCTGGCAAACGTTCTGCATTTCACTATGCCTTTGTGTCCTTCATGGAAGCGTTGCAGAATACCCTCTTGTAGATCAGCAGGAATGACCAGGCGAGTTAGAAGTAGTAGAAGTCCCTCTTCTACTGTGAGATAGTTTCACACTGTCCAGTATGGTTTCAGTGCAGGATCAGATTTTGCTTTCTATGATCACCTTGACTGGCAGTAGTTCTTGACTTGGCTGCAAACAGCATCTCGATCTTGTTTCTCCCTGATCTCCTGTACATTTAGTCACTTGTAGGAAATCCCTCAATAACTGCTTTGACACACCTATCAGACTCAAACTCCATAAAGCGATCTTGTTCAGCAGGAACACAGACAGGAGCCCGAGATAGTGCAACGGCGGTTACAAGGCTCTTCCCCGCAACGTGAACTATCTTCTTTGAGAAGTGCACTATTCTCATTCTGAATCTTTTTATGGGTGGAATCAACTCATCCAAACGTTTTGTCTTCATCAAAGCAAGAAGAGGCTTATGGTCTGTTTCAGTCGTGAAACTGGGCAGTCCAACAAGAAAGACAGCAAAGTTTTCACAGCACCATGTATATGCAAGAGCCCCTTTTCAGCTTGAGCATATCTTTGCTCTGTGGTAGTGAGTGACCTTGAAGAGTAGAAGACTGGTTTCCAGTTGGTGCCAATGTGGTTGACCATGCCTGGAAGTCTGTGCACTTCAGCCACATTCTGTTGTGTTGGCAGCTTGTTTATCACCATCACTTTCTCTGAGTCGATCTGCATTCCATCTTTGGAGATGATAAGCCCAAGAAATTTCATGCTCTCAACAGAAAAGATACACTTTTCATTGAGAGTCACTCCTTGCACTTTTCATTCATTGAAGAAATGTTCGGAGTCGGCCATCATGTTCTTCCCTGTCTTTTCCACTTCTCAGCACATCATCTGAAAATGAAAACCATCCCAAATGTCCATCGCTTCTTCGCCCACAGTCGCGAGAAAAACGGCACACTGGAACTCTCCTTCTTTGTTCAACCTGGTTGCTATTGCGTTGCTTTCGAACTGTCGTCTAAATTTCTTCCAAGCCTGCGCAAGATTACTACTTTCAGTGTTTAATTTTGACGGTAAGGGAACGTTTGCTGTATATTGCCGTGGATTTGCCATGATCAAATGTTAGTTTATAACTTCAAAAACGAAAGATCGATTCGTCACCAACGAACGTTACAAGTAAACTAATGGCAGCCACTATTCTTTATCAACAATTGGCGTGTAAAAAATGGAAGAAAAAAATCCACTTGCAGTTTATTTGTAACGTTCCACATCTGTGTGCGTGCGTGGTCGCTTCTTTTTGCTCATGGAAAATCTCGCTTCTGACACCATGTAGAATCAGCCGTGCGCGTATAGTCTTTTATGGATAGGCAGAGCAGACAGTTAGCTGACAGCCTTGAAGCAGACGTTAAGTCGAGTCGCAGATAACCGTCTTCCTCAATTCTCATTGGCTGATATTATCGAAACTGGAGTGAGACTTGATTACTAAAACTAAGAATGATGACGATGGTCATCATCATCATCATCATCATCATCATTTTTCACGGCAATCAGGTGCAGGTTTCCGTATCATTCACCTGCTCCTTGGTGCAGATGCCGTGCATAGCGGCCGGAGATCTTGCCCACACCCATGTTCTGGACAGCATGGAGGAGCTGAGTCGCCAGCTGAAGCTGTTGGAGGAGGGACCGCTCTTCGTCATCAGCTCCGTCACCTACGACAACTACCTGGCGAAGCTCCAGCAGTCCCATCGAAGAAAGAGACGCAAAAAGAAGAAAAATACTGACGGAGGCGGCGGATGCGCTCAGATGGCATTCGAGTTCAAACGCATACGTACAACTTCGGTCGGTGACGATGTTCCGCCGCCAAGCACCGACGATTCGGATCCCAAGGACAGTGGACAGGAACACGGCCAAGGGAAGCAACTGTTGCCCCCCAGACCGGCCGACAGGGGAGCTCAGCGTGGGGAGATTGACGTGGTGGTGTTGCACGAGCGACGTGGGATGATGCTGATTGAGGTAAGTGTATAGCAACCTGATTGTTAGATTAAATCACTTTGGAAGCTAGATATTCTTCTTCTTCTTCTGCGTTCGTGGGCTTCAACTCCCACGTTCACTCGTATACACGCGAGTGGGCTTTTTACGTGTATGACCGTTTTTACCCCGCCATGTAGGCAGCCATGCTCCGCTTTCGGGGGTGTGCATGCTGGGTATGTTCTTGTTTCCATAACCCACCGAACGCTGACATGGATTACAGGATCTTTAACGTGCGTATTTGATCTTATGCTTGTGTATACACACGAAGGAGGTTCAGGCACTGGCAGGTCTGCACATATGTTGACCTTGGAGATCGTAAAAATCTCCACCCTTTACCCACCAGGCGCCGTCACCGTGATTCGAACCCGGGACCCTCAGATCGAAAGTCCAACGATTTAACCATTCGGCTATGGCGCCCGTCTGGAAGCTAGATCAACATCTTTACAAAGAAGACGAACCGAAGGTTGTTGACTCGTTGGTGGGAGGTCTTCTCCTATTTCATTCCCTATGTGCATGTCCAGAAAATCGCAGTTAAGTCCCTTTTCATGAATCATCGATTGCTGTCGCATTCCGCTAAGATGATATCGTCACAGTAAGCAATTTTCTCTCTGTGTATCTCTCTGTCTCTGTCTGTGTCTCTCTCTGTCTGTGTCTCTTACATGCATTCCTACATACAGTCCGAGGCAGATTTTTACATACGTCATATGGCCAACTAGTTTGAGCCTGGCATTCAGGCAGCAGCACACCGTTTGCAGGGATGATGCACGCAGAGCATGTTCATACATTATCAGTTAACCCATGGAACGCAGAAAAGGGCGACGCTCAGCGTATAGTCTATTGCATGTGAATATACATCAGTGAAGCAACAGTGTCTGCACGAGTCATGACAAACTGAGGAGACTGGAAAACAGCCTTCACTCTTGACCCATCGGGATTCGAACCATGTACCTGCAGGACTAACTGAAGCAGAGGGGAACCTTGTCACAGAACAACCAAGGTGCAGCAGAGCAAGCAGTACAAAGACCACTAAATTGTACTGCAAATCAAAGACCTTCATCAGTGAGGTTAGGTTAAACAAAAATCCAAAATTAATGAAATTAAAAAAGAACAAGAGAGGCAAGGACTTCAAGACTCACTTGTGATACACTTAAAAAAAAAATCCAAGCTTTTTATGTATTGAGTATAATTTCAAAATGTAATGTTTAAGATGAGAAAGATCAGTTTAAAGCAAATTAAGTCCCCTAGCATTAATTACAAAGTAATTTCCCTTTTTTTACTATCTGCACCAAAACGTTTGCAAAATAAATAAAAATTCCATGCTTAGCAAAAGAAGTTCCTGTTTGAACAAAAAATGATAATAATGGCTGCTTTTGTTGTTGGGTCAGAATATCAGATCAAAGTGCCATGTTTAGAGAATACAAAAAAATATAAATATAACAGTAAATGCAGTTTGCATGTAATTAGGCTTCATTTTTTAAATTTTTTTGTGCCCATCCCAGAGGTGCAATATTGTTTTAAACAAGATGACTGGAAAGAACTGAATTTTTCCTATTTTTATGCCTAATTTGGTGTCAACTGACAAAGTATTTGCAGAGAAAATGTCAGTGTTAAAGTTTACCACGGACACACAGACACAGACACACACACACACACACAGACGACCGAACACCGGGTTAAAACATAGACTCACTTTGTTTACACAAGTGAGTCAATAAAAAGAAATTGAATTGCACCAGGTCCTCAAGGTCTTTGAGAAACCCCGCCGAACCCTGCCCCCGCCCTTTGAAAAAAAGAAAAAAAAAGAAAAAAACCAAAAACAAAAACAAAAACAAAACAAAAACATACAAAAAAACAAACAAACAACAACAACAAAAAACAAAACAAAACAAACAACAAACAAACAAACAAACAAACGCAGCAGCATCTACAGAACCCAAAGCGAAACAAAACCAAACCAAAAAACCAAAAAACTGTCCACAAGGTCAAATCCACGGGGTATCCAGACCCTACCTGGTCACCGACGGAAGAGGAACGCCAGTCTGCCATCGCCCGCAGCCTGAAGAGAGCCGTGGAGCAGTTGGAAAGCGCGCGTGACGTGCTGCACTACATCATGCCTGACCTGACCTTGACCCCTGTCACCCTCGTTGTGGCCCTGCCCTTCCTGACGCGGCAGCAAGTGGAACAGGTGAGATGTCTTGTCTGTCTGTCTGTCAGTCAGGGAAGTTGACGGAAATTGGGGGTCAGATAAAGTAGGATGGGGACAAGAAGTATAATATACTGCTTTTGCTACTGCTACAGTATCAGTATCAGTAGCTCAAGGAGACGTCACTGCGTTCGGACAAATCCATATACGCTGCACCAAGCAGGTGCCTGACCAGCAGCGTAACCCAACGCGCTTTGTCAGACCTTGAGTACAATGAGGAGGAACAGAAAGAAGAAGGAACACTTCTTCTTCTTCTGCGTTCACTCGTATGCACACGAGTGGGCTTTTACGTGTATGATCGTTTTTACCCCGCCATGTAGGCAGCCATACTCCGTTTTCGGGGGTGTGCATGCTGGGTATGTTCTTGTTTCCATAACCCACCGAACGCTGACATGGATTACAGGATCTTTGACGTGCGTATTTGATCTTCTGCTTGCAGATACACACGAAGGGGGTTCAGGCACTAGCAGGCCTGGACATATGTTGACTTGGGAGATCGT
Organism: Babylonia areolata; assembly: GCF_041734735.1. Lineage (NCBI taxonomy): Eukaryota > Metazoa > Mollusca > Gastropoda > Neogastropoda > Buccinidae > Babylonia > Babylonia areolata. The sequence goes on along the minus strand of NC_134881.1, from coordinate 41,150,944 downwards.
AAAAATCTCCACCCTTTACCCACCAGGCGCCGTCACCGTGATTCGAACCCGGGACCCTCAGATTGACAGTCCAACGCTTTAACCACTCGGGTATTGCGCCCGAGTAACACAAAAACGACGATTAAAAAAGACAGAAAGATGGTCGGGGAAAAAAAAAAAAAGGGAACAAAAATGATGAATACCTAAATGAGAAATGTTGGATCAAGTGTGTGTGTGTGTGATAGTAGTGTCCGGCGATGACCATCAGAACAGTAGTGGTGACAGCTGCTGTCCCGACTGCATGGGCCTGAAATCGATTACAGTGCGACCGTCTTGTCCGAGTTAATCCCAGCTCGCTCGACCAAGAGGGCTTTAGGACAGTCGGTTTTGGAGAAACAGACAGGAAAGGAAGACGAGGAGGGAGGGGGGGGGGGGGGGGGGGTAGTGGAGGGGTAAAGTAAACAGAGAAAGGAGAGAAGAAGAAGAAGCAGAAGATGTAGGAGGTGAACTTGAGAAAAAGAATTGATATAAGAGGGGAAGAATACTATAAGAAAAAAAGAAAAGAAAAAGAGGAGCAAGCAAGGATGAGGAGAAGGAAGAATAACAAAGTATTATGAAGATGAGGAGCGTGTGTGTCAGTGTCAGTGGGTGTTCTTGAGTGCGTGTTTCTGCGTTAATCTACTTTTATCGCCGATTTCATGTCCTGTGATTGATGCTTACGTTTAATACGTATAATACCGATGATGTTACTTCGTGTCCGCCATACCCAACAGAGGCCAAACAGTGCAGTGTTCCCAAGTCTTGATTCTTGCCTGCACCCAATGTGTGCGCGTGTGTGTGTGTGAGTGAGTGAGTTTGTGTGTGTGTGTGTGTGTGTGTGTGTGTGTGTGTGTGTGTGCGCGCGTGCTTACTTTTGTATAGGGTCTGCGTGCGAAAAATACGCATAACCATTCGCCGAATCATACATCCGCCGACCCAAAGAAAAAAGAAAAAAAAAGTCCCATTGCTTCTGTTGAACAGGCCATGGCAGGCCATTCACTTGACCCATGCCTGCGGTTCTTGTGCAAAGAAGATCTTGTGACTTCCGAGGACCCCCCAGCATCCCAAGCATCACCACCACCACCATCCTCTTCCTCATCCTCTGCAGCGGCAGCTGACAGTGGCAGATGCTGTGCCCAACAAGTGCCCGCTTTGCTGGCATGGTGGCGGAGGAACGTAGGCTTGGGAAGCGCAGATGGCATGGCTTTGGACACCATGCGCACCATAGTTGGCAGGTAGGTAGACTGTCTGGGTTCTCGACGGACGTTTGGGAACTGTGTGGGTCTGAGAAGTGGATGGTGGTTGTGGTGGTGATTGTGTGTGCGCATATGTGTATATATATATATATATGTGTGTGTGTGTGTGTGTCTGTGTGTGCGTGCAGCTTATAAGTCTTTTATGTCCAATGACATCATCGGTGGGGGGCAGGGAGGAGAGGTTGGTATTAATTAGGCTCGTACATGTCACAAAGTGTACACCCAGTGACATTCAGTGACAAAACGAGTCTGCACACGATAAATCAGATTTTGCCAATATTAGAAAATGTTAAAAAATTGATTGTTTTGTAATTTTAATGTACAGGAGGTTAAAACAGCGAAAATGTTCATCGCCCATTTAAATACACCCATATCCATAATCACTTTTGTTTTTTAATCACAATTCCTCCCATAGTTGGGGAATACCAGACCTAAATAGATATGTTAACACCCATCTCTCTCTTTGGAGGGTGCAACAGTGTCATGATCGTATCCCGGTTACATGGCACAGCCTGGTGGAATTTATTTATTTATTTTTTTTTACCGATCTCCCATGTCAAAAGATGTGCAAACCTCAGTGACTGAAGCCCCTTCGTGTGTACTTACATGCGAAAGATCATATGTGCACGTTAAAGATCTGACAGGCTTGCTTTCGTGGTGGACTTTTCGTCGTCGTTCGCAGAGCGAGAGGTAGTTCATATGACGTCTTGGGCAGCCCACCATCGTAAAGTTCTGGCTTCTCTGAGTTTGCACTGCCTTTGTTCAGACAACTTTTTGGCAGAGTTTATAAATGGATCAGTTCGGATACGTAATGGCAGATATATGGCAAGAAACATGCCCAAAGTAAACATGGAAGAGTAAAGCAAATAATGGGCGTAATATAATGCCCAATATATTTTGTAAAATTTGCAAAAATAGTCACAGAAAATGTTCAAAATCCTTTCGTCAGAACAGCGATTTCCACGACGAAATTTTAGCCTTTCGGTGACATGGGAAAAAAGGAAATGGAGGCGTGCATGTGCACGCGGTTCTCACTAAAAATAACCAGGAACCTTCACGAAAATCAGACGAAAGTGGGTCTGCACACCGTACCTAATGAGCCGAGTTACTAGCAAATTTGAAAGATTCAACACAACACAGATTGGAATACAGTCTGATTATGAGTTCTTTAGATATTTATCTTTAATATATTTTTCAGTCATTACAAAGTATCAGCACAACACATGGTAACACATAGTCATTATTGAATAATGGGTAACATGAGTTGATGTTGGATCAGTTAGTCCTATGTTTGCTGCATAGGGTTTACTAAATGTTAACATATATATATATATTTAAAGTAGTAATTATGATTCCCATTTAATTGAGCCAGTGAGATACTTTGTGGTGACAAAGATGGGAGTCTTTGGTCAAATGGAAACACACAGTTATTGTTGTATGGTATTAACAGGACTTGATAAGCACGAAGTTGTATTGGTCAGTCACATGTTTGGTGCACAGTATTGTATGCCACTGTCGGTGGCAAGTAAGCGAAATGAAGGTTGCTTTACCCCAAATAGGTGTATATGTGAGAGGAGTTCATATTGTTGGACATGTGGTGAAAGGTGTAGATTGTTATTGTTTTATCAGCCTTTCATGAAAGTAATGTCCAGGATGTTTTTGACATTGTATCCGACCTGGGTTTTGATTTTCTGTTTGTGTTCCAGGTGTGTTGCTTTGTAGGTGCTGCTTTGTCTTGGGTGTGCTGAGCTGCTTATGCTTAATGTGTGCTGCTAAGTAAGATGAACTGCTAAGCATGAAATGTGTGCTGCTTACCAGGAACTGTTTAGGTGGCTATGTGCTGCTTATGCTTAGTGTGTGCTGCTTACCAATGCTTGAAGATGTTTAGTGCTTTGCAGGAATTTGTGGTGAATGGATCTGTTTGAGTTAGTGCTTCTATGTGCCGTTTACTTCTGCTTATTCTAAGGTTATAGTAAAGACTCTATAAAAATGACTCCGTGTGACCCTGTTATTGGTATGAGAAGAGAATGTGAGTGCAAGTGCATGCATCATCCATCAATCCTCCTGTCTGTCCCTCTCTCTCCAGAACCCTCTTTGTACACAGTCAGTGTTTTTCTGCATTAATTGTGATACCCATTCACCTTCATCTCAGTCAGCACTGTCTTCAATCTTGTCTAATGATCTCTTTAGAGATCTTAGGTTCTTTGTGTCTTAGGTTATTTGTGCCACAGAAAACAACAATTGATTTCTGTTCTTGTTCTTTTGCTTTGTGACATTGCAAGAGTGGCAAGAAGAATTTTGAATTCTTCAGCAATCAGTATTTTTTTTTCTGATCTCTCTCATTTTTGTGTGTGTATCAGTTATAGATTTCAATGCATGGTCCCTGCATGTGGCTTGTTTCTTGTTGCAGTCACACACGCACACGCAAACACACGCACACACACGTACAGATGCACACACACATGCACACACACGCGCACATACACACACAAGACACACTCTCACATTTATGAAGGTGAACTCAAACAGTCGAATGCATGTGGACATACGCAGAAATAAGTGATCTGAACAGATTTTTGACAACACAAATGAAATGCAGTCTGATGATGAGTTATTTTTTATACCAATCAGGATCTGTGGCCTGATGTCAGTGGTGTCCGTGTGGACCAGCAACAAACCCCGTGTGGAAGTTCGAACCCTGGCCCAGGCCATAGGGGAGGCAGGTCGCCGGGTTTCTGACATTGTCCTGCTGCCCCGCCAGGCAGACCTCCTGGCCCAGCAGTCCTTGCACCGTGTGTGGCTGACTGGCCCCATGGGCTCTGGGAAGACTTTGATGCTGCAGCTCAAAGGGCAGCAGTGGCTGAGGGAGGGCAATAGGGTGGTGGTCATCAATGTTAGGAGAATCGCTAGGGGGCGCCCCAATGGTCACGTGCTGGAAGAAGGGATCCGGCAAGGTGGTGAAGGGCAACCTGGGGCAGGGACTGTGGACCGGTATGACGTAGCTCTGGATGACTACAGCACTGATGATCTGGACAGAAAACTGGCTGAAAGAGGGTCCACAGATAAGGTTTGTTTCGTGGTGGATGAAATCCTGGGTTTGATGTCTGTTACCGAGCACCTGGCTTTGCACTATCCTACTAGTCCCATATGGTGTGTAGCCTCTTACATCACTCCTGTCCCCAGCACCTTTCAGGTATACCGGCTGGGAGCTGTCCTGAGGAACCCACCCTCTGTGCAGCTGATACTGAAGGAATTGGATCTGAATCCTAGACACAAAGAGGTTTACACGACTCGAAGTGCTGCTCGGGGTTTACCTTGTGATGGACCACCCATCATCTTCATTGAACACGCCAAGCACGACACTGGTGTTCGCCACCTAGACTGCCTGCAGTGTGCCCATGAACTGGCCGATATCTTTGAAACCAAGCTTGGTCTTTTGCTGCATCCCCCAGCAGCACCAGATTCAGCTGTCCCTGGCTCTAGCCATACACCATTGGAAACATCTGCTCTGAATTCACATAAACCATGTAAAACCATTGAGGCAGCTCCTTTGTCTTTTCGAGATATTCTCATCCTTGCTAATCTTCCTTTCTCCACTTTCAAACGTACCACTGGCTGTCACTGGGATCCAGTCATACCAGCCGTCCTTCAGTACCTGATTTACATGGGTAAAAGTCGTTTCTTCTCAGGTCTCAGACAACGTGGCGTTCCTCTAAAAGTGGTTGTGGACAACACCATTAAAGAGGTTGCCTTCCCACCCGAAGATGAGGTCATTATCACTGATGTCATGGCTGCACACAGCTTGGAAAGAAAAGTGGTGGTCTTTGTGCGTGGGGGAGGGCCACTGACTGAGGCAGAGGTGTCAGAGCACTTGTCTCGCTACCAGACAGTCCCAGCTGCCTCAAGTCCAATTCATCATCCACAGTCTTGTAAACCTGACTCCACAGCAGGTATATGCTGCCTCGAGCAGGACCAGAAATCTGGGCAAGAAGCAGATACCTTGAGCAAAGAACTTGTCTTCTTCGCTTCTTTGATGTATGAGGTAAGAGATCTCCTTTACCCACAGTTGCCTACGTTTGTGTCCCCTGCCCCCTATCACGCAAAGAGAATAATCCATGCCTTGCTGGGCAACGTAATCGTGACAGGAACTGAGTCCTTTGTTGAGGGCAAAGAGGAACGTCAGCGAGAAGACCCTGAAGTATCTCAAACACTTCCAACAGAGCTGCGTCTTGGATCAGAAATTAGAGGGGATCCTTCATTGCTGAGAAACGTGTCCCAAACAGTCCTCGAGGAAAGTTCTGGTGGAAATCAGATGAAGAGCAGTGAAAAGGAAGCAAACTCTGTGTTCCTGGTACCAGACCTGCTAGAGGATGCTGTGAAGAAGGAAGGTGAAATTAAACGTGTGCAGCGAGCGGTGGAAGTATTGTCAGAGGATGATAAGGACTGGGAGTTATTTGCTGCCTCCAGATGTTTGTCTCAGTACATCTCCATCCTGCCTTGATCAGTGTCTGTCTCCCTGCCACTTTGTGTGAATCACAGCTAATCTCACTTTTAAATGGATGTCAGTTCGTTATCATTCCATACTGATTTTTGTTTCCTTTTATTCCCCACTTCTCCCATTGTCCTCATACTACGTGGTGTGGATGTGTCAGCTTTTATATCCTGCCACAATTCTTGATGAAAGTTCTGGTGGAAACCAGATGGACAGCAGTAGAAGTGTGGTGGAAGCAAATTCTGTGTTCCTGGTACCAGGCATGCTGGAGGATGCTGCAAAGAAGGAAGGTGAAATTAAACGTGTGCAGCGAGCGATGGAAGAACAATCAGAGGATGACAAGGACTGGGAGTTATTTGCTGCCTCCCGATGTTTGTCTCAGTACATCTCCATCCTGCCTTGATCATCATCCATCTGTCTGATTGCTGATAACGGGGCCCATTCCGCTTTTCAAATTCAACTCAGTCCATTCTCATGTGATCCTGATTCAGTCTTGTATCACCCTTGTCCTGTTGAATGTGTGACTTTTCTGCTTTTTCGTTTTCATCTTAACATTATCTTTCATATCAGAGTGCTGTGTTATTTGTCATTTTTTAAGGGGAAAATGTTTTCAAACTATTTTCAAGGATAGAAGTAAGTACGCATTACGTATAAATGATGTAAAAAGAAAGAAAGTAAGAACCTTGTATCTGTATGTATGTATTTGTTACACATGTATTTGTGCAAGTATCTTCTTGCAACTTGGTACCCTCCAAAGGTCACATTTCTCTTGACAATCTGGTGCATTCCTGGTGAAGATGAATTGGATCACAAGTGTAAGAAACAAGTATTTATAAATAACAAATAGATCAGTCAATCAATCAATCAAGTCACCATTGAATCAACCAGCAAAATATGAACCAGATGATTAATGGACAAGCTAACAACGTGTACTTTATTCCTTTACCTCGCCCCCCCTCCCCCCCTCCCACACACACCCTTCTCTTTTCGTTTTTCCTCTTCCCCACCCCCTTTTATCCTTTTATTTATCTATTTCTTCCATCCACCCCCCCCCCCTCCTATCCCTCCCCCATTTTTCATAAAGCAGTGACGTGTTGCACATCAGTGGGAACAGGGAGGGCTGTGGGGTGGTGGGGAGTGGGGCGGGGGTGGGGGGAGGGGAACGAGTAGACACATTTCTTTTAACAAAACAGCCATTCTTACTTCAGTTGGAACAGAGTCGACCCTGTGTGTGTGTGTGTGTGTGTGTGTGTGTGTTTCAGACTGTGTCTTCGTGTGCGCAAAAGATTGTGTTGAGTTATTCAAACGAAACAAATAATCATTATGATACTAATAATGATAATAATAGATAACTAAATAAAACAATGCATGTTTTATGCACTTGAACCAGCCAATCAGTGATCAGTCAAACGTTCAGTGTGTAAATCGACAGGTTGATACTCACGAATGCAAAATAACGAGACGTATGGCATTTGTTTTTGAACACACCATTCCAGCCATAGGCGTACAGTTTCAAATGTATTATAATTTCCATACACAATCAGTGTGTGGTGGGAGGGGGTTGGGGGGGGGGGGGAAGATATGGAAAAAAAAGACGATATACGTGTTCCATTTGGCAACAACAGTTGTCAAGATTAATCAATTAAAAACAACAACAACAAAACAACTAAAGATAAAAAAAAATGAATAGATAATAAACAACAAATATAGATAATAAACAACAAATAAAAAGTATGAGTGAATTGCCGTGATCAAAACAGCGGCATACACAATGAAGATTCCAAAAGGGATATGATTCATGAATCGTTGGAGAACATAGTAAAACGTTAGCTTCCTTTGAACGTCTGAATATGAAAGCGTGTGTATGTGTGTGAGCGTGCGCACGTGTGTGTATGTGTTGGTGGGCGGATGGGTGAGTAGGTGTTTTGGTTTGCCCTCCGTCCAAGCATGTGTATGGACGTATGATTGTGTGTACATCCATTTTTCACAATTACACACATTTACAAAGTAGTACATCTTGGTATCAAATCCTTTATCAGTTCAAAGTGACACAAATGGTAGTAAAACATTAGTAAATAACAAGTAGATCAATCAATTAATCAGTCAAGACAACAGTAAATCAACCAGCAAAATATGACGCTGTCGAATACTGGACAAGCTAACACACGTGCTTTATTCCTTCACTTCCTCACACAACCTTCCTTTCTCTTTCCCTCTTCCCTCTCCCCCCCCCCCCCACACCCCCTCTCTTTTTCTCTCTCCCCCATTTTTCATAAGGCAGTGACATGTTGCACGTCAGTGGGAAGGGGGAGAGGGATGCGAGGAGGGGGGCAGAGGGGAACGAATGGACAGTTAGTTAACAAAACAATAATTCGTAACTTCCGTGGAACAGAATCGACCCCTCTGTCCTCTCTCTCTCTCTCTCTCTCCCCCTCTCACTTTTTTCCTCTCCCTCTTGTGTGTTATCTGTTTTGTCATGTAATGTCGTAGTTAGTTTGCATTATTTAATTGTTGATCTGTGTTCGTGCATGCGTGCATGCGCGCGCGCGCGTGTGTGTTTTTGTATGTATGTATGTATGTATGTATGTATGCGCATACGTGCCTGTGTGCGTCTTTCAGTTTCAATTGTCTACATTTTGGTTGTTATGATTATTTCGTTTTTTATCTTTTTTTTCCTGATACATTTCTTGATTTAATCAGTTACATGACCTCTTTTGATTGTTCTCTCTTACCTGTGTTTCAAATTATATGCATATGTTTGTGTGGGGATGTTTGAAGGAATGTTTTTAGTGCTATTGTAAAGCACATGGAGCTTTAACAATATGCGCTATAGCAAGATGTCTTAATATATAAATAAATAAACAAAATAAGCAAATAACAACTTTTCTGTTTTTTCGTTATTGTACCATTATCATTTATATTAAAGTGTTATGTTTGTATTTATTTTAGGTGGAAAACGTAGTCACACTACTTTCAAGTATAGAAGCATGCATATATATATATATATATATATATATATATATATATATATATATATATATATATATATATATATAACCAATGTAAAATCAACCAAGTAAGAACGTTGTATCTATGTAATTAATTCCCATGTGGATTAATAAAGTGTTTTTGATTGATTGATTGATTGATTGTATATGTTATACATGTATTTATGCAAGTATCTTCTTGCAACTCCGTTTCCTCCAAAGGTCACATTTCTTTTGACAATCTGATGCATTCCTAGTGAAGATGAATTGGATCACAAAACTTCATTTTCTGTTTAGACACTTTATCCCTTGTCCATCTTTCATTAACACATGGATCTCAGCATGCCAGCATGAAATGTATCTTTCTCTACCTATAGATTCCAAGAAAATGTTGATATCTTATTCAGACCTGTGGTTTTCCCCTTGTTTTCTGGTCATGTTGGTTTTTGTGAGACGCAGTTGTTTCAAAAGAGAATGATGTCCCTGCCAAACTTATTATATGGGAAGGTTCTCTTTGTTTTAGTGAGAATGTTTCTCTGTTACCTATTCAACTGTCGCCTCCACTGAATTGTTGCCAACAGCAATTTGGCGGAGCTCAGTTAACCACTGATTTTTCGCTTCAGTGAAGGCTTTAACTGTACGGAGGACTAGATTTTAAATAAGAGAAAGTGAAATTCACGAAAATGGGTTTAATGTACTTCACGAAAGAATTGACTGGAAATTTCGGACGTGGAACAAACATATGAAGAGCATTCCTGTTTTTGGCATCAAAGTACGACACATGCTGTTGGGTGGCTGGAACAATCGGGTGCTCATATTTCCAGTCATATTACCTGCACTTCCCCTATTCATTCCCTGGCATCTTCTCCATGATGTCAGGTAGAGTGCCATAATCAACTTTGAGTTAGACACGTGTTTGTGGGTGTAGAGTTAGTGTACATATACACTGAAGCATTCATTCACTTTGTTTTTCTTACATACACAGACACACACACACACACACACACACACACACACACACACACACACACATTTATCCTGGTGAACTCATACAGCCAAATATATATTATGCTTTTACAAAGGTATAGGAAGTGATCTGAACAGATTTGTGACAACACAAAATGAAATGCAGTTTATTGATGAGTTGTTTTTATACCAATCAGGATCTGTGGCCTGATGTCAGTGGTATCCGTGTGGACCAACAGCAAACCGCGGGTGGAAGTTCGGACCCTGGCCCAGGCCATAGGGGAGGCCGGTCGACGGGTTTCTGACATTGTCCTGCTGCCCCGCCAGGCAGACCTCCTGGCCCAGCAGTCCCTGCACCGTGTGTGGCTGACTGGCCCCATGGGCTCTGGGAAGACCCTGATGCTGCAGCTCAAAGGGCGGCAGTGGCTGAGGGAGGGCAATAGGGTGGTGGTCATCAATGCTAGGACCATCGCTAGAGGGCGCCCCAATGGTCACGTGCTGGAAGAAGGGATCCGGCAAGGTGGTGAGGGTTATCCTGGGGCAGGGGCTGTGGACCGGTATGACGTAGCTCTGGATGACTACAGCACTGATGATCTGGACAGAAAACTGGCTGAAAGAGGGTCCAAGGAAAACCTTTGTTTCGTGATGGATGAAGTCCTGAGTGACATGTCAGCTATTCCCAAGCACCTGGCTTTGCACTATCCTGCTAGTCCCATATGGTGTGTAGCCTCCTATTTCACTCCTGTCCCCAGCACCTTTCAGGTATACCAGCTGGGAGCTGTCCTAAGGAACCCACCCTCTGTGCAGCTGATGCTGAAGGAATTGGATCTGAATCCCAGACACAAAGAGGTTTACACGACTCGAAGTGCTGCTCGGGGTTTACCTTGTGATGGACCACCCATCATCTTCATTGAACACGCCAAGCATGACACTGGTGTTCGCCACCTAGACTGCCTGCAGTGTGCCCATGAACTGGCGGATATCTTTGAAACCAAGCTTGGTCTTCAGCTACGTCCACCAACCACATCAGAATTGTCTGACCCTGGCTCTGATACGGTGACACATCAGGAAACATCTCGCCCAAAATCAAATAAACCCTGTGAAACCATTGAGGCTGCTGCTTTATCTTTTCGAGATATTCTTATCCTTCTTAATCTGCCTTTGTCAACGTTCAAATATGCCACTGGCTATCACTGGGATCCAGTTATGCCAGCTGTCCTTCAGTACATGAGTTACATGGGTAAGAGTCGTTTCTTCTCAGGTCTCAGGCAACGTGGCGTTCCTCTTAAAGTGGTTGTGGACAACACTATTAAAGAGGTTGCCTTTCCTCCTGAAGATGAGGTCATCATCTGCGACATCATGGGGGCACACAGTCTGGAAAGAAAAGTGGTGGTCTTTGTGCGTGGAGGAGGGCCACTGACTGAGGCAGAGGTGTCAGAGCAACTGTCTCGCTACCAGACAGTTCAGGCTGCAAGCACAGACCATAAACCAGAGACCTCGAAACCAGATTCCACAGCAGGCATAAGGAGCCACGAGCAGGACCTAGGACCTGGGCAAGAAGATGAGACCTTGAGCAAAGAACTGGTCATCTTTGCTTCAATGATGTACGAGATAAGAGATTACATTTACCCACAGCTGCCCACTTTTGTGTCCCCTGCCCCTGAACAGGCCAAGACAATCATTCACGCTTTGCTGGGCAACATAATCGTAACAGGAACTCAGACCTTTGTTGAGGGCAAAGATGAACGTCAGCGAGAAGAAGACCCTGAAGTATCTCAAACACTTCCAACAGAGCTGCGTCTTGGATCAGAAATTAGAGGGGATCCTTCATTGCTGAGAAAGGTGTCCCAAACAGTCCTCGAGGAAAGTTCTGGTGGAAACCAGATGGACAGCAGTAGAAGTGTGGTGGAAGCAAACTCTGTGTTCCTGGTACCAGGCATGCTGGGGGATGCTGCAAAGAAGGAAGGTGAAATTAAACGTGTGCAGCGAGCGATGGAAGAACAATCAGAGGATGACAAGGACTGGGAGTTATTTGCTGCCTCCAGATGTTTGTCTCAGTACATCTCCATCCTGCCTTGATCAGTGTCTGTCTCCCTGCCACTTTGAGGGAATCACAGCTAATCTAGCTTTTAAATGGATATCAGTTCGTTATCATTCCATACTGATTTTTGTTTCCTTTTATTCCCCACTTCTCCCATTGTCCTCATACTACGTGTGGATGTGTCAGCTTTTATATCCTACCACACTCTTCCACCTTAATTGCTATATGACATGTGCACTGTTTTAGGCATAGTTGTCAAACATCTTTAGAGGACATAAACAGTGAAAATTTATCAACGGAACGTTATTGGTCAGTTGGCAAGAGCATAACTGTGCATTAATGTGCTCCACCAGGATTTGTGCAAGTCTCCACAAGCCGATTAGTTTGATATGCGCGTATCAATCACGAGAAGACCAAATGTCTGGTCAGGATATCACAGTGCTTTCTGTTGAAGCCGAATCAGATCCCAAAATTTCCACTCTCACAGTCTCAGTCTATTTGGCTATCTTGAGAGGACAAATTTATCAGTCGAATACTGCAGACAGTTTCAGTTTCAGTAGCTCAAGGAGGCGTCACTGCGTTCGGACAAAACCATATACGCTACACCACATCTGCCAAGCAGATGCTTGACCAGCAGCGTAACCCAACGCGCTTAGTCAGGCCTTGAAAAAAAAAAGAAAAAAAAGGGGGAATAAATAATAGATAAGCTTACATAAATAAATAAATAATAATTATAATATAGAAAAAGGTAGTAGTAATAATACTACTACTACTAATAAAATGATAATAAATAAATAAATAAATAAATAAATAAGACAACAATGGTGATAAATAAGCAAATAAATGTAAAACATGAAGACACACATTCACACATACACCCACACATGCATAACAGATATGCACCAAACATGCAGTTTCACAGATATGAAAGCACAGTCAAATACATATAAACGTACATGAGCTCCAACACACGCACACACACACACACACACACACACACACACACACACACATTACCTTGCATCCCCTCTACCCCCCTCCTCCACATACTCATTTCTAGTCTACACACTAGACGCCACGCTCTTGGCATCAGAGATCTTTTCCCATCCCTCTTGCGGCCAGTCAGTGGCAGCCTCTGTGCGTGTGTGTTTGTGTGTATGTGTGGGTCTGTGCTTTTGAGTGCGTTTGTGAATGCGGGAGAGTGTAAGTGTACACAAGTGTCAGGAGAGTTCTGTGTACGTGTGTGTGTGAGGGGAGGTAGAGGATGAGGTATGTGAGTGTATGCATGCCTACACTGTGGGAGCAACAGGATATTGGAACGTATGTATATATATATATATCTTTGTATATATGTGTGTGGGGTTGGGGGTGGGAGATATGGGCGTATGTGTGTGTGCTTGTACATGTAAGTGTTCATCTCTGTGAGTGTGTGTTTGTGTGTGTGTGTGTGTGTGTGTGTGTGTGTGCCGTGGAAGCTGCGATACGTAGACTGCAGACAATCAGACATGACCAGCTGTTGGTTGAAGACGTACACAACAAATCCATCATTTTTATGTGGAATAGATAGTGAACGTCTATTGATAGGGGAAAAAAGTCAAGTACCTTGGAACATTTACATGTTCTAATGTTGATTTGTATGTGTTCGTTTGCTTCATTATTCAATTACTAAGGAAATTTGATTGACTTGATTAGTATTTGCTTGTTGGCTTGAGTTGGCTTTTTGTTTTGGACATCACTTTTTTTATATTAGTATGGTGTGTGTAAAAGATTTAGGTGTGTATTGTTTTAATGCCCCTAGGGGGCACGTGAAATAAACCTTTTGCCTACCCTGCCTTGCCAGCTAGTTGTTTATGTATAGCATGCACACCTAGCGTTTTGCTTTCTTGTTAAGGGGACTGAATTGGTGTGTGATATTTGATAGCTATCACCATTCTTTTCTGTCAATAAAAGAAGAAGAAAATAAAGAAAAAACCTGAACAATAAAAATGAAATAAGTGCTGTTCAGAGCAGCAGAACTGCAAGTTACAGAAATAATGTCACATCAGATCTAACAATAACATCAAGTTGATTGGCGATCTCTTTTCATTAACGCACATTCCAGGCCTGATCAGCATGTTGTGTCTGTGCGAAGTTCAGGCATCCACTTATTTTATTTTATTTTATTTTATTATTCTTGAATGATTTAGGATAGTTGTAATGAAGGTTATGAGGGTAAGTCTTCACACTTTGACACCGCCTTGAAACTGAAACATGAAACAGAGCACATTCCAGATCCAGATGAACTTCTGCTGGAAGAAAGACTTTGACTTTTTATCAGAATCGATGTGTGCTGGGTGTGATTCACAGAGGGGTTAAACCCTCTCTTTCCCTCATTTCAGTCACGTTCTACATCCACATGAGTGTTTTTAAAGGAAAGGAGTCTTTATATTTGTAACAGATGAACTGCTTCAAATGCTGCCATAGCTTCATAATTATATAACCCCTCTGCTTCTTTTTTAAGTGCCTGACGTCATTCATGCTACAGAAAAAAATTGAATTATGTACTTGTCATTTTGCTTTCTGACACTGCAAGGCTTTGCAAGAGGAATTTAGAACTTCTACGGTGAGTGTTTTTATTATGATTATTCTTTCTTTCTTTCTATTTAAAAAAAAATTATATATCCCTTTGGAAGGCCTAGATTATTTCTCTTTTTTTCAAGCTCTGTACACGTGGCTTGATGCACGTTGCAGTTTTTCTTCCATAATACCATTAAAACTTTAATTTGTTGGTGTTACTTCAACAGGCAGCCCGCAGTCGTTTTACAGATTCCAATCTCTAATGCAAATCTGCTCTTTTAAAAAAGGCAACAGACTTTATCCTGTCATTGCAAAACCAGGTCTACCTCAGACTGAAAGCATAATCGTGCTGACAATTGTTCAGTGAAGTGCTGCCACTGCAAACGTTTCATCCCTGCTACGGTTTCCCAAAAGACCTGACCGCAATCTTACACTCAAATTAACGAGAAAAAGTAAGTGAAGAAAAACACAGTATTTTGTTTCATTTTAAAAAAAAACGTGAAGGTTATAGAAGTAAGAATATCCAGAAATATTCACGCTCACAGATTTATTCAAGAGAACTTACACAGCCAAATAATTTGCTCATACCCAGAGACGTGAAATATGATCTGAACAGATTTGTGGCAACAAAAACTTGAAGTGCAGTTTATTAATGAGTTGTTTTTATACCATTCAGGATCTGTGGCCTGATGTCGGTGGTGTCCGTGTGGACCAACAGCAAACCCCGTGTGGAAGTTCGAACCCTGGCCCAGGCCATAGGGGAGGCCGGTCGACGGGTTTCTGACATTGTCCTGCTGCCCCGCCAGGCAGACCTCCTGGCCCAGCAGTCCCTGCACCGTGTGTGGCTGACCGGCCCCATGGGCTCTGGGAAGACCCTGATGCTGCAGCTCAAAGGGCGGCAGTGGCTGAGGGAGGGCAAGAGGGTGGTGGTCATCAATGCTAGGACCATCGCTAGGGGGCGTCCCAATGGTCACGTGCTGGAAGAAGGGATCCGGCAAGGTGGTGAAGGTTATCCTGGGGCGGGGAGTGTGGAACGGTATGACATAGCCCTAGATGACTGCAGCACTGATGATCTGGACAAGGAAATGGCTGAAAGAGGGTCCATAGAAAACCTTTGTTTTGTGGTGGACGAAGTACTGAGTGGAATGTCTGTTATTGCCAAGCACCTGGCCTCGCACTATCCGGCCAGTCCGATATGGTGTGTAGCCTCCTATGTCACTCCTGTCCCCAGCACCTTTCAGGTATACCGGCTAGGAGCTGTCCTAAGGAACCCACCCTCTGTGCAGCTGATACTGAAGGAATTGGATCTGAATCCCAGACACAAAGAGGTTTACACGACTCGAAGTGCTGCTCGGGGTTTACCTTGTGATGGACCACCCATCATCTTCATTGAACACGCCAAGCACGACACTGGTGTTCGCCACCTAGATTGCCTGCAGTGTGCCCATGAACTGGCTGATATCTTTGAAACCAAGCTTGGTCTACAGCTACACCCCCCAACAGCACAAGATTCGGCTGACCCTGGCTTTAACCCAACTACACCTGGACCAAATTCAGATGAACACAGTGAAATAATGAAGGCAGGTGCTTTGTCTTTTCGAGACATTCTCATCCTTCTTAATCTGCCTTTATCTGCGTTCAGATATGCCACTGGCTATCACTGGGAACCAAGATTACCAGTTGTTCTCCAGTACATGATTTACATGGGCACGAGTCGTTTTTTGTCAGGTCTCAGACAACGTGGCGTGCCTCTGAAAGTGGTTGTGGACAACACCAGGAAAGAAGTTGCCTTCCCTCCCAATGATGAGGTCATCATCTCCGATATCATGGGAGCACACAGCTTGGAAAGAAAAGTGGTGGTCTTTGTGCGTGGGGGAGGGCCACTGACTGAGGCAGAGGTGTCAGAGCACTTGTCTCGCTACCAGACAGTCCCAGCTGCCTCAAGTCCAATTCATCATCCAGAGTCTTGTAAACCTGACTCCACAGCAGGTTTTAGCTGCCTCGAGCAGGACCAGAGATCTGGGCGAGAAGCAGATACCTTGAGCAAAGAACTGGTCTTCTTCGCTTCTTTGATGTACGAGATTAGAGATTTCCTTTACCCACAGCTGCCTATTTTTGTGTCTCCTGACCCTGATCACGCCAAGAGAATTATCCATGCTTTGCTGGGTAACATGTTGGTGGCAGGAACTCAGTCCTTTGTCGAGGGCAAAGAGGAATGTCAGCAAAAAGATAACCCAGAAGGATCTCAAACACTTCCATCGGAGCTGCGTGTTGGTTCAGAGGTCAGGGGGGATCATCCCTTGCTAACTAACGTGTATCAGACAGTCCTGGAGGAGAGTTCTGGTGGAAACCAGATGAAGAGCAGTGAAAAGGAAGCAAACTCTGTGTTCCTGGTACCAGACCTGCTGGAGGATGCTGTGAAGAAGGAGGGTGAAATTAAACGTGTGCAGCGAGCGGTGGAAGTATTGTCAGAGGATGACAAGGACTGGGAGTTATTTGCTGCCTCCAGATGTTTGTCTCAGTACATCTCCATCCTGCCTTGATCAGTGTCTGTCTCCCTGCCACTTTGAGGGAATCACAGCTAATCTCACTTTTAAATGGATGTCAGTTCGTTATCATTCCATACTGATTTTTGTTTCCTTTTATTCCCCACTTCTCCCATTGTCCTCATACTACGTGGTGTGGATGTGTCAGCTTTTATATCCTACCACAATCTTCCACCTTAGTTGCTATATGACATGTGCACTGTTTTTGGCATAGTTGTGGAACATCTTTAGAGGACATAAACGGTGAAAATTTATCGACGAAACGTTATTGGTCAGTTGGCAAGAACATAACTATGCATTAATGTGCTCCACCAGGATTTATGCAAGTCTCCACAAGCTGATTATTTTCATATTCACGTATTCAATCACGAGAAGACCAAATGTCTGGTCAGGATATCACAGTGCTTTCTGTTGAAGCCGAATCAGATCCCAAAATTTCCACTCTCACAGTCTCAGTCTATTTGGCTATCTTGAGAGGACAAATTTATCAGTCGAATACTGCAGACAGTCAGACACGGCCAGCTGTTGGTTGAAGACGTACACAACAAATCCATCATTTTTGTGTGGAATAGATAGTGAACGTCTATTGATAGGGGAAAAATGTCAAGTACCTTGGAACATTTACATGTTCTAATGTTGATTTGTATGTGTTTGTTTGCTTCATAATTCAATTACTAAGGAAATTTGATTGACTTGATTAGTATTTGCTTGTTGGCTTGAGTTGGCTTTTTGTTTTGGACATCACCTTTTTTTTAGTATGGTGTGTGTAAAAGATTTAGGTGTGTATTGTTTTAATGCCCCTAGGGTGCACGTGAAATAAACCTTTTGCCTACCCTGCCTTGCCAGCTAGTTGTTTATGTATAGCATGCACACCTAGCGTTTTGCTTTCTTGTTAAGGGGACTGAATTGGTGTTTGGTGTGTGATATTTGATAGCTATTACCATTCTTTTCTGTCAATAAAAGAAGAAGAAAATAAAGAAAAAACCTGAACAATAAAAATGAAATAAGTGCTGTTCAGAGCAGCAGAACTGCAAGGTACAGAAATAATGTCACATCAGATCTAACAATAATATCAAGTTGATTGGCGATCTCTTTTCATTAACGCACATTCCAGGCCTGATCAGCATGTTGTGTCTGTGCGAAGTTCAGGCATCCACTTATTTTGTTTTATTTTATTATTCTTGAATGATTTAGGATAGTTGTAATGAAGGGTATGAGGGTAAGTCTTCACACTTTGACACCGCCTTGAAACTGAAACATGAAACAGAGCACATTCCAGATCCAGATGAACTTCTGCTGGAAGAAAGACTTTGACTTTTTATCAGAATCGATGTGTGCTGGGTGTGATTCACAGAGGGGTTAAACCCTCTCTTTCCCTCATTTCAGTCACGTTCTACATCCACATGAGTGTTTTTAAAGGAAAGGAGTCTTTATATTTATAACAGATGAACTGCTTCAAATGCTGCCATAGCTTCATAATTATATAACCCCTCTGCTTCTTTTTTAAGTGCCTGACGTCATTCATGCTACAGAAAAATTGAATTATGTACTTGTCATTTTGCTTTCTGACACTGCAAGGCTTTGCAAGAGGAATTTAGAACTTCTACAGTCAGTGTTTTTATTATGATTATTCTTTCTTTCTTTCTATTTAAAAAAAAAAAAAAATTATATATCCCTTTGGAAGGCCTAGATTATTTCTTTTTTTTTTTTCAAGCTCTGTACACGTGGCTTGATGCACGTTGCACTTTTTCTTCCACAGTACCATTAAAATTTTAATTTTTTGATGTTACTTCAACAGGCAGCCTGCAGTCGTTTTACAGATTCCAATCTCTAATGCCAATCTGCTCTTTTAAAAACGCAAAACCAGGTCTACCTCAGACTGAAAGCATAATCGTGTTGACAATTGTTTAGTGAAGAGCTGCCACTGCAAAAGTTTCATCCCTTCTGTTCCAACGGTTTCACAAAAGACCTGACCGCAATCTTACACTCAAATTGACGAGAAAAAGTAAGTGAAGAAGAACACAGTGTTTTGTTTCATTTTCGTAAAAATACGTGAAGGTTATAGAAGTAAGAATATCCAGAAATATTCACGCTCACATTTATTCAAGAGAACTCGCACAGCCAAATACATTTACTCATACCCAGGGACGTGAAATACGATCTGAACGGATTTGTGGCAGCAAAAACGTGAAGTGCAGTTTATTTATGAGTTGTTTTTATACCATTCAGGATCTGTGGCCTGATGTCAGTGGTGTCCGTGTGGACCAACAGCAAACCCCGTGTGGAAGTTCGAACCCTGGCCCAGGCCATAGGGGAGGCAGGTCGCCGGGTTTCTGACATTGTTCTGCTGCCCCGCCAGGCAGACCTCCTGGCCCAGCAGTCCCTGCACCGTGTGTGGCTGACCGGCCCCATGGGCTCTGGGAAGACCCTGATGCTGCAGCTCAAAGGGCGGCAGTGGCTGAGGGAGGGCAATAGGGTGGTGGTCATCAATGTTAGGACCATTGCTAGGGGGCGCCCCAATGGTCACGTGCTGGAAGAAGGGATCCGGCAAGGTGGTGAAGGTTATCCTGGGGCAGGGACTGTGGACCGATATGACGTAGCTCTGGATGACTACAGCACTGATGATCTGGACAGAAAACTGGCTGAAAGAGGGTCCATGGAAAACGTTTGTTTCGTGGTGGACGAAGTCCTGAGTGACATGTCAGCTATTCCCAAGCACCTGGCTGTGCACTATCCTGCTAGTCCCATATGGTGTGTAGCCTCCTATGTCACTCCTGTCCCCAGCACCTTTCAGGTATACCGGCTGGGAGCTGTCCTAAGGAACCCACCCTCTGTGCAGCTGATGCTGAAGGAATTGGATCTGAATCCCAGACACAAAGAAATTTACACGACTCGAAGTGCTGCTCGGGGGTTGCCTTGTGATGGACCACCCATCATCTTCATTGAACACGCCAAGCACACCACTGGCGTTCGCCACCTAGACTGCCTGCAGTGTGCCCATGAGCTGGCCGATATCTTTGAAACCAAGCTTGGTCTACAGCTACATCCTCCAACAGCAGAAGATTCGGCTGACCCTGGGTTTAACCCGACTACACCACGGGACACACCTGGACCAAGATCAGATGAACACCATAAAACCGTTGAGGCAGATCCTTTGTCTTTTCGAGATATTCTTATCCTTCTTAATCCACCTGTATCAACGTTCAGATATGCTACTGGCTATCATTGGGATCCAGTCATGCCAGCCCTTCTTCGGTACATGATTTACATGGGTAAGAGTCGTTTCTTGTCAGGTCTCAGACAACGGGGTGTGCCTCTTAAAGTGATTGTGGACAGCACCAGAAAAGAAGTTGCCTTCCCTCCCAATGACGAGGTCATCGGCACTGACGTCATGGGTGTACACAGTTTGGAAAGAAAAGTGGTGGTCTTTGTGCGTGGAGGAGAGCCACTGACGGACGCAGAAGTGTCAGAACACCTATCTCGCTACCAGACGGTTCAAGCTTCTTCAAGCACAGTCCACCATCCAGAGTCTACAGCAACATTAAGCAGCCACAATTTCGATCTAAAAACAAGGCAAGAAACAGATTCCTTGAGCAACGAATTGGTTTTCTTTGCTTCACTGATGTATGAGATAAGAGATTTGCTTTACCCTCAGCTGCCCACTTTTGTGCCCCCTGACTCTGACCACGCCAAAACAATTATCCACGCCTTGCTGGGCAACATGATAGTGGCAGGAACTCAGTCCTTAGTTGAGGGCAAAGAAGAACGGCAGCGAGAAGACCCAGAAGGATCTCAAACACTTCCAACGGAGCTACGTGTTGGTTCAGAGATCAGGGGGGATCATCCCTTGCTAACTAACTTGTATCAGACAGTCCTGGAGGAGAGTTCTGGTGGAAACCAGATGAAGAGCAGTGAAAAGGAAGCAAACTCTGTGTTCCTGGTACCAGACCTGCTGGAAGATGCTGCAAAGAAGGAAGGTGAAATTAAACGTGTGCAGCGAGCGGTGGAAGTATTGTCAGAGGATGACAAGGACTGGGAGTTATTTGCTGCCTCCAGATGTTTGTCTCAGTACATCTCCATCCTGCCCTGACCAGTGTCTGTCTCCCTGCCACTTTGTGGGAATCACAGCTAATCTCGCTTTTAAACAGATATCAGTTCGTTCCATTCCATTCTGATTTTTGTTTCCTTTTATTCCCCACTTCTCCCATTGTCCTCATACTACGTGGTGTGGATGTGTCGGCTTTTATATCCTACCTGTGTTTTTATTATGATTATTCTTTTTTTTATTTTCTATCCCTTTAGAAGGCTTAGATTATTTCTGATTTTTTTTCAAGCTGTGTACACGTGGTTTGATGCACGTTGCAGTTTTTCTTCCACAATTTCAGTAAAACTTTATTTTTTTGGTGTTTTTCAGCCTGCTCTCGTTTTACTGATTCCAATCTCTAATGCCAGTCTGTTCTTTTAAAAAGTACAGTTGTGTTGTGTCAGTGTTCTGGCAACAGACTTTTATCCTGTCATCGCAAAACCAGGTCTACCTCAGACTGAAAGCATAATTGTGCTGACAGTTGTTAAGTGAAGAGCTGCCACTGCAGACGTCTCATCCGTTCTGTTGCTAAGGTTTTCCAAAAGACCTAAACGCAATCTTACACTCAAATTGACGAGAAAAAGTAAGTGAAGAAGAACACAGTGTTTTGTTTCATTTTCCAAAAAAACCGTGGAGGTTATAGAAGTAAGAATATCCAGAAATATTCACGCTCACACATTTATTCAAGAGAACTCACACAGCCAAATAGATTTACTCATACCCACAGAAGTGAGATATGATCTGAACAGATTTGTGACAACAAAAACTAGAAATGCAGTTTATTTATGAGTTGTTTTTATACCATTCAGGATCTGTGGCCTGATGTCAGTTGTATCCGTGTGGACCAACAGCAAACCGCGGGTGGAAGTTCGGACCCTGGCCCAGGCCATAGGGGAGGCAGGTCGCCGGGTTTCTGACATTGTCCTGCTGCCCCGCCAGGCAGACCTCCTGGCCCAGCAGTCCCTGCACCGTGTGTGGCTGACTGGCCCCATGGGCTCTGGGAAGACCCTGATGCTGCAGCTCAAAGGGCGGCAGTGGCTGAGGGAGGGCAATAGGGTTGTGGTCATCAATGCTAGGACCATCGCTAGGGGGCGTCCCAATGGTCACGTGCTGGAAGAAGGGATCCGGCAAGGTGGTGAAGGTTATCCTGGGGCGGGGAGTGTGGACCGGTATGACGTGGCCCTGGATGACTACAGCACTGATGATCTGCACAGAAAACTGGCTGAAAGAGGGTCCATGGAACATGTTTGTTTCGTGGTGGATGAAGTACTGAGTGCAATGTCAGTTATTCCCAAGCACCTGGCTTCGCACTATCCTGCACGTCCCATATGGTGTGTAGCCTCCTATGTCACTCCTGTCCCCAGCACCTTTCAGGTATACCGGCTGGGAGCTGTCCTAAGGAACCCACCCTCTGTGCAGCTGATGCTGAAGGAATTGGATCTGAATCCCAGACACAAAGAAATTTACACGACTCGAAGTGCTGCTCGGGGGTTGCCTTGTGATGGACCACCCATCATCTTCATTGAACACGCCAAGCACAACACTGGCGTTCGCCACCTAGACTGCCTGCAGTGTGCCCATGAGCTGGCCGATATCTTTGAAACCAAGCTTGGTCTACAGCTACATCCTCCAACAGCAGAAGATTCGGCTGACCCTGGGTTTAACCCGACTACACCACGGGACACACCTGGACCAAGATCAGATGAACACCATAAACCCGTTGAGGCAGATCCTTTGTCTTTTCGAGATATTCTTATCCTTCTTAACCCGCCTGTATCAACGTTCAGATATGCTACTGGCTATCATTGGGATCCAGTTATGCCTGCCCTTCTTCAGTACATGATTTACATGGGTAAGAGTCGTTTCTTGTCAGGTCTCAGACAACGGGGTGTGCCTCTTAAAGTGATTGTGGACAGCACCAGAAAAGAAGTTGCCTTCCCTCCCAATGACGAGGTCATCGGCACTGACGTCATGGGTGTACACAGTTTGGAAAGAAAAGTGGTGGTCTTTGTGCGTGGAGGAGGGCCACTGACGGACGCAGAAGTGTCAGAACACCTATCTCGCTACCAGACGGTTCAAGCTTCTTCAAGCACAATCCATCTTCCAGAGTTCTGTAAACTCGATTCCACAGCAAATTTGAGCAGCCATAATCTCGACCTAAAAACTGGGCAAGAAGGTGATACCTTGAGCAAAGAACTTGTCTTCTTTGCTTCAATGATGTACGAGATAAGAGATTACATTTACCCTCAGCTGCCCACTTTTGTGCCCCCTGACTCTGACCACGCCAAAACAATTATCCACGCCTTGCTGGGCAACATGATAGTGGCAGGAACTGAGTTCTTTGTCGAGGGCAAAGAAGAACGGCATCGAGAAGAAAATCCAGAAGGATCTCAAACACTTCCAACGGAGCTGCGTGTTGGTTCAGAGATCAGGGGGCGTCATCTGGTGCAGAGTTACGTAAACCAGACAGTCCTGGAAGAGAGTTCTGGTGGAAACCAGATGGTGGGTAGTAGAATGGAAGCGGACTCTGTGTTCCTGGTACCGGACCTGTCGGAAGATGTCATGAAGCGTGAGGGGGAAGTGGGGCGTGTGCAGGCAGCCTTGGGGGTTCTGTCAGAGGATGACAAGGACTGGGAGTTATTTGCTGCCTCCCGATGTTTGTCTCAGTACATCTCCATCCTGCCTTGATCATCACCCGTCTGTCTGATTGCCGATATGTTGAAAACGTTGTTCACTGCACTTTTTCACATTTGACTCTGTTCCTTTTCATGTAATTCTGAATCGGTCTTCTATCTCCATCCTTGTCCTGATAGACACGTGACTGTGTTTGTTATATCTTTCTGTTGTTCCTTTATCTTCCATGTCATAGTGCTGTGTATGCATTTGTGTGTTGTTGTTATTTTGAAAATAGTTGTTGAACTAAGTTCAAGAACACAGGCGGGATTAAATAGGACTTTAAAAAATCTAACTTGGTAAGAACACAGCATCTGTGTATAATTTTGCTGTGTGTGGATTTATGCAAGTTTTATCTTACAATTCATTTTTTTCTATATCTTTTCCCTCAAGAGAAGGCCATTTTTTGTGACGTGCTTGTGCATTACCGGTGAAGGTGAATTCGATCACAAAATTTCCATTACCTGTTTAGATATTTCAGTTCAGCTCCCTCTTTGAAGAGCACTTGGATCTCAGGATGCCGTCACACACACACACACACACACACACACACACACACACACACACACACACACACACACACACACAGATCTTTCTCTTTCCAAGTTCAAAATTATCTTTTTGTAAACAAATTCCTCCAGACGCCTCTTCATTATTGGCGTAAACAATTTCATATGACTCGTTTCATTAAACTGACTCCGGAATTCTTCCAAAGTTTGTGTGTGTGTTTTTGTTTTGTTTTTATTAACAATCTGAATCTATATCCGAGCTATTCATTAGTCACTCAGTCTTAGCCTTCCTCGGGTTTCTTTGGATTCTCTGCTGTCTTACAGATTTTCCTGTTTTAGAAAAGTGGCGATCGTGAATTGAACAGTTTTTTCAAGGAGTTTCGGATATTGTCAGTCTAACAGGTCCCATGGCAGAGAACAAAGACGAACTAATTGGAAAATATCAGCGAAACTTTCGTTCTTTTTATGTACGGGGTACTGTCGCTTTGGCAAACTTTCGAAAATACTCGTTTTTATGAGTTTCAGTCATGTTTAAAAACACACCATAGTTTCAGTTTCAGTTTGTTTCAGTAGCTCAAGGAGGCGTCACTGCGTTCGGACAAATCCATATACGCTACACCACATCTGCCAAGCAGATGCCTGACCAGCAGCTAACCCAACGCGTCTAGTCACACACACCATTAAAACGTAATGGTCATTGACTTGTTACAGCCTTCCATGACGGCAATTTCGTACGCGTTGTTTTGACCGTCGATTGTAACAAATATGGTCCTTCGTGTTCTAACGGGCCAGAACACGCTGTCATCGTTTGGGCTTGTATCCAGGAATGTTCCAGCACAATGTATTCAGATTCGCACTGAAACGCGTTCATTTTATTTGACCAGTGGAGCATGGTTTTCCTGAATGCTCTGTTCGTGCGTTGATCTCTCTGTGTCTGTCTGTCTGTCTCTCTCTAGCAAATTCAAGTTGAGTTTGTTGATGTCTTCAAAAGGGCAAAATGATGTGTGGAATTTGTCCATCTTCTTGCACAAAGCATTTAAATTTAGAGAAATTGCAACTTTATAATATGTTTTGCTATTATAAATGTTGTCTCATGGGTTTTTTCTTTGCGCCTGTCCAAACAAATGCGAGGCAACATATGATGTCTGTGTACCCCATCATAGGGGCTATGACATAATGAATAAACTATACATATCCGTGTCTCTCTCCCTCTCTCTTTCTAGTTATGCAGTTCCAAAGATTTACGGATATAATCCGACCTCGGCAAGCAGTAATCATGATTCGAGGCCCCGTTTCGGCGTGGTGTTATGTCCTTGGGAAAGGCACTTTACTCCAGTTTCCCTCACTCCAGAAGTGAATGGGTACTCGCCTTTGATTGGGGAAAGTTAGACCTACACATAGACACAATGAATATGAATTCACAGCCCCAATGGCCGTAAATGGCTGTACGATATGTGAAATGTTAACCCTTTTTTTTTCTTTTTTTTTTTAAACCAACGGCAAAGCTAAAGCTAGACATGTGAGACACAGGGCCGGATAGTGCGCTTTGCATGCGCGTTCAGTTTTCGGTCATGAAATAGCCGCTCAGTTCAAAAGTAGAACACCACAAAGCTGTTGGAAAATCCGACCGATGTTGCATGCAGGTGTGCCAGAACTCTGTGTATTGTGTAACACGTCTGTGTGTCCTTCTTCACACGCCCAGTCACTGTGGTCCATTTCCAGGACGTCCCTCCAGATATCAAGGGTGTGGTGGTTTAATGGTTAGAGCAATGGATTCTCGCCCGAGTTTCCAGAGTTCACCTGGTGGGTTAATTAAGGGTGGAGATTTTCCCGATCTCCCAAATCAACATAATTGTTTGTGCAGACCTGCACGCACGCAGAAGATAAAATTCGTACGTAAAAGATCCTGTAATCCATATCAGCGTTCAGTGGGTTATGGAAACAAGAACATACCCAGCAATATACACCCTCTAAAAATGTAGCTGTCAATGCCATCCGTCAGTCGGCTCTATCCAGGTAAGCAGCCTGTTGTGCAAATGTCTCCGTGTTTGTAAAGCGCTTTGAGTTTGGTCTCTGACCGAGGATAGGTGCTATGTAAGTATCCATATCACATCGCATACCTTTTAAGTTTCTGAAGGAGATCGATGTTTTTAACTATGTTTAAATTTTACATGGACGGGGCGAGACGTGAGTGAATTGGCTTGTAATTTTTTTTTTTTTTTTTTTTTTTTTGCGTCGTTTGGATGAACCCTCTTACCATTATTTTGGGTTATCTCCAACTGACGCGTGATCGGCCCTGAAACAGTTCCCCCTTTGAAGTCGGATGGGCTAAAAACGACATGAATTTGGTTTGATCTTCGTGATCCATGCGTGCAGGCGGGATCTGAGTTGCGGCGAACTCCAGTTTGCTAGTTAACAGGCTGTCAGACACAAACACTTTGTTCACATCACGAGTACTGTCATGATCACAACCAGTATTTATGTCCTTTTCTGGTCTCGTCGGTGTATCATATAACTCGAAACGTTCCCAGAGTTCTGTTATTGTTGTGTTTTAATCTGTTGTAACACCGTTGATGCAACCTGTCCACCTACGTTCTCTTAACTCATAATGTTAACATACAAGGAGAGCATCATTTTCTGCCCCTCGCACAATTCACCAAACCAAAGTGGAAACAAACAACAACCACCCACCCTGAATATTGAAACGATACCTGATGTTTGACAACCGCACGAATTGATGGTAATTGAGGGATATGTAAGTGTGAATTAAAATTCAATGATAAGAGGATGATAAAACAAATGTTGTTCAGGTGATCATATAGTTTTAAGCCGTCTAGAGTCCATCAAACACCATAATCTGTGTATTTTATCAGCTAGTTTCGTTTGTGGATGAATTCAGCTGAAAGTCTGGAACAAGATCGGAATTTCTCATTCATCTTGAAAGCATTTTATTGTGCACGAGAATGGTCTAAAAAGAAAGAGGCTGCTGTTAGGGTGAAGTGTGTGTGTCTGATAAACATTGCAGAAAGCAAGTCTACATAATTTTATTGTTGTTTTTATACATGTACATTTTTTTTTGTTTTGTGAAAATACTTAGATGTGATTTTGGCATTCATATATCTTAAACTTGTGATGATTTGGTTTATTTATCTTTACGAAGTATCTATTTATACCTTCTTTTGTCCGCAGCTTGTGAGTCTTGCTCATTGCTTCTTTTCAAATGATTGATAAATGTTTTATCATCTTTATTTTGTTTTTAATTTCAGTTCAATTTTATTCTATTTTACGTTTCTCCGTGGTGTTCTCACATAAATTTTGTGCTTTGAAAATATTGAATTAGATGAAAATGCTCCATTATCGCCGCATGTGAGAGAGGGGAGGGGAGGGGAGGAGGGTTGGGGTGGTGGTGGGGGGCTAGCAGACGGCTAGCTTGTTGAGTGATGGAGGTGGAATAAGAAAAGAGATGGGGCTATTCCAGTTTGGTATTGTTATGCATATTTGGTATTTTTATGCATATATATGATATGTGTAAATGTGTTTATGTTGTTCATGCAGCTGAAAGCCACTTTTCCATGTTTTACGGACAGTTAAAAAGTCGTATCTTGTTGGTAGTGTTGTATGTATAAACACAAGGACATTTTATATTTTGAAAGTATGTGTTCGCTTGCACATGATATTATAGTTGTTTGTTTTTTTTACTGTTACCAGATGTATTGATTTACTGCATTGTGTCACGCTCACTGCACATCGGGCTTAGTTTCTTTCTGTGTGCCTTGAAAAGATTTTGAAAGCTGAGCGAGCTTTTTGAGCCGACTGTTGTGTGTTTTTTTTTAAAATCTTTTTAATCTGTGTGATGTTGCATCTTTGCAATAATGTTTCAAAATTTCATTCCCGTAAATTCGTAAAGAGATGAGTCCTGTTAAAACCAGTCCCAGTGCTCTTGTTTTTGACACTGTGAACTAGGTTTAAGTGCTGTAGTGCCATGATCAGAGTGGGTACCTTACAATATGAATTACAATGTTTAAAGTGAATGTGTGCAATGCTTTTATGTTCATGTCTTACATACTCATGTCATGGTTGATATTCTTATTGTTTAGTAACTCAGCTACGTGCGTTCTTTTTAAAACCCGGTGTGATTGGTCTTTATCGGATAACAAAGGTGTCCTGTATCGCGGAACACCAATAGTGTTCAAACGGTGCATGTTTCCTAAACGTTTGCTTCGGGCTGAACGCAACCTTGGTTATTTCCGGGTGCAGGTATTGTATTCTCATCTCGTTACAAAATGTATAATCTTATCTTATGACAATTGCTGTTCAGTGTCATTTATATCACCCATGCTTTCCACATGAAAATAAGGCTCCTTCTGTATGAAGATTTTTTTTTTCTTTTCTGAAGGACCGAATACTAACAAAGACCTTTGAGAAAATGTCAGATACCAGGAAGGTATCCGTGTCTTTGTCATTCAATGGAAAGACCAATGAGTCCAACAATCGCTCAGTATGTTTCAGTGAGTCCAACAATTAATCAGTATGTTTTCCCGCCTTTTGCATGTGCTTTGTCGTAAACATGTTTGAATATGATTATGTGACCACAAGTTACACCATTTTTGTTCTTCATTCCATAATTTTGTGTTAATGTTTAAAATGCAGTCTTGGGAAAAATGACGAAGGGAGGAAATTCTTCCTTTCTTGTATATATTTTTCCTATCTGTCTATTTATCTATCTATCTATCTATCTATCTATCTATCTAATGTCTGTCTGTCTGTCTATATATGTCTATCTGTTATTTACTTTTTTCATTGCAAAATGATCATGGTATTCACAATGGATATTATTTTTCGGTTGATGTCATGTCGCATGTGATGCCCCTTGCAAAAGAATGAATATTCTCTCTCTCTCTCTCTCCCCCCCCCTCTCTCTCTATATATATATACATTTAATTTTTTTTTCATTGTCGGTATATATATATTAATCAGTCAACCAGTTAGCCAACCGTCTTCGGTCAGCCAACCAATTAACCACCTAACAACATAGTTTTTAACAATCAGTCAAACCTGAAGAATGCTTTTTTTTTAACTGGAAAAAGAAGGAGACAAATCCCGATAAGAGGGCTTGTCATAATATTGTTTTTGTGTTTTGTTAAGACATGTACAATGCTTTGCTTGTTTTAAACCCGGTTTTGGGTTGTGGATGTAACAAACACACTGTAGGCAGAACACCAAAGTAAATTAAATACTCATGTCTGATACGTAAATGCCCAATGGTCAAGTAAGTCCACAACACAGGGCACTTTTTTTTGTCCGGCGTTTACTCCATCAAAAGTCACCAATTGATCGGATTTCGCGTTGTACTCTTCGGCATTCAAGCTAGGATTTTAGTCCAAGCTTCCATTGTTGAGCCCCTCCCTGAATAAGAGTAATGAATGTTGATAAAGGAACTGATGATCCATTGCACTACTGTCAAATTGATCACAACTTGAAGGACTTCATTCTGATGTCATTTGTTGAAGCCTAGAAAAAGCGTCACATGAATTCCCTCCTCAAAGGCGAAGCTAGTGAAAGCAAGTTCAGTTTAGTCACAAATGACGTATCCATTTTTGCAGATGTCACAATATTCAACGTGAAATATGTATTAGTCGTGACTGCGAAAGAAATGGGTGAGACTGGAGACGAGACTCATTTATTCACAGGAAGTTCCAAATTTGCACGTCTTCGAATTCAGTACATTCCAAATAAATATTTGAATCAAAACCGAGTTGGTTGGTTTTTTTTTTTTTTTGGTTTTTGTTGTTGTTGTTGTTGTTGTTTTTTTAAAGCAGGGAGGTGAATGTGTCTACAGGATTGAATTCATCAAATGGAAATGGTGTCAAAATGATTTGATCGTTTGATTTGATACCTATTTCGTGTGCTGTAATTGTTGCTTAGGTTTAATTTTTTGTGTTAAAAACCAGCAATGTATCTGAATATCCTCTGTGCTAAATAGGGATTAAAAGATTGAATATTCTTGATTCTGTTGATTCTTTACATTGTTTAACAGTAGTGATATATTAAATGGGAAATTGAACCTTTCTGTGCCTTTGATTGTGTGTATATTTTACAATCGGCTTGTGTGTGATTGTTTCTTTTCCCTCTTGCTCTCTCTCTTTCTCTTTGATGTGTGTGCGTGTGTGTGCGTGTCTGTGTATGTGCGTGTGTGTGTGTGTGTGTGTGTGTGTGTGTGTGTGTGTGCGCGCGCGCGTGTGTGTGTGTGTGTGTGTGTAAATGTACTGGGAACCTTCTCAGCAGACTGAAAACTACACATATAGGAACTGAATTTCTGAGTCTCTCATTTTATTTTTAAAAAGTCGGTGTTGTTTCTTAGCCAAGTCACACGTTTATGGACTCCAGATCTCAGAACTACACAGAAGAATTAGGACGACAGTTTCATCAAAGAGTTATATCTGTGCATCAATAGCTAATGACAGTTTTCTTATTTTCCCAGAAACGCACAAATTGTTCAGAAGCCCCGATCTCACATATGTTTCTGGACCAATTTAAAGCTGAACTGAATACCAATGTACTGAAAAACATTTTACTATATATCCTATTTGCACCGTACCGAGGTACAGGCAACTTATAAACCAATTTTCTGGAGAAACGTTTAATCTGAACTCTCTGGTGATGATGAAGCAATGATGTAATGTTCATGAAGAGAAAAGGACCACAGTTCCAACTGTCTGAAACCAGCAAAAACTTCAGAAGTGCGAACAGTGAGACCTGCTCATTTGAGGCCCATGAAAACTCGACAGAAATCTGAAAGAGAAGTCGCCCAGTCATCACTGGCAACCAGAATGTCATCAATAAAGTTCACTGCATTGTCTCAAAGTCTGTGGCCTTTCATGCTGACCTCAGTTTCGATACCCCTCCACTTCCGTGCTTGGGGTGAGTCCTGTCAATGTCGTGTGTGTC
>NC_134881.1:41089868-41094868 GCF_041734735.1 Babylonia areolata | reverse complement strand
TGATCTACCTTCTCTAGAAGACATTTATTATAAGCGGCTACTCAAAAAAGCAAAATCAATCAGCCAGGACGAATCACATCCAGATTTTGGGATTTTCGAGATGCTCCTGTCTAGTCGACGGTACAGAAGTATAAGGACGAAAACCAATCGCTTCGCCAATAGATTTTTCCCCAAAGCAGTCAATGCCCTGTCTCTCGAATCAAATCCAGTATGACAACTAGAATTGAGCAATCAACAACCATCTACCTGAAGATCTAGTCATTAGCCCCATCCATATGTAATATGCAGCTCCTGTTCAAACGTGTGTGTGTGTGTGTGTGTGTGTGTGTGTGTGCAAGTTTTTATATTGATATGCACTTGTATGTATCCTAATTTCTACTGTATCTGTGTTTGTGTATGATTTTCAATTTATGTTCGTATCTTGTCATGTACTATCCGCATAAAGTATATATAAAAAAATATGTATGTAGTGGTCAGTATTTATATGCGTATATGCCTGGCACACAGACACACACAGACACACACACACACACACGCGCGCGCGCGCACACACACACACACACACAAACATAGACAGTCTTACCTGCTCTTATACTTGCGTACACAACACGTCAGGCGCAGTCAGTTTCAATACTTATGTGCTGATAGAAGACATGCGGTCTTCACACATCACTTACCTGCCACTCATCTGCGCACCCACAGAGCCCAACCCACCCACCCCCCGGATGACTAGATGGTCCTCGTCGATCCCGACGGACGAACCACACCTGCCATAATAAACATCTAATCTGTTCTTTACGACTGTGTGGAGTAATCAACATATTCGCTCTCTCCAAAACGGCCCTCTGTGTGGCCTTTCAATAGTGGTATTCTCGCAACCCATGTCGGGTTTTTCATTCATTATAATCTATTTTATTCTCCCAATCCACTGGCCTGTGTTGTATTGTACTGTGTCCTGTTGTATGGTATTGTATTGTGGTGGTAGATTGCTTGATGACAGAAGCAGGGTATGACTGTGTTTGGGATGCTTAATACTTCTTAGAGAGGGAATCTTTCTTCAAGAATGTCAACATTGCTTTAATAATAATAATAATGGATACTTATATAGCACACTATCCAGAAATCTGCTCTAGGTGCTTTACAAAAACGCTTTTGTTAACATAAAATATTATATCTATGTTACATACACACACCAAAATGTGACTACACACACACACACACACACACACACACACACTACATACATGCATTTTAACATACATGTGTATCTAACAGCTATCCTAACACACATACGCACACATAGGCAGGCACAAACGTACATAAACACACGCACACACAATGCACATTCACATACATGTATGTAGTTATGTACACATACATATGTATACACACATAGTCAAGCACAGCTAACGCAAAGGAAGTGGACCTGCCACAATTGAACTTACTGCTGAGAGATAGTTTTCAAAATCTATGGAGACATGCTCTAGAGGCGAGTAGTAAATGTTTGTTTTATCGAAATTTCAAAAGTGGATTTGGTAGAGAAAAATATATAAGTCAAATGCCTGATAATTACGTTATCAGCTTCTTCAGATTTCGAAGTAGTAATCATAAGCTGGAAATAGAAACAGGGAGACACAAAGGCATTCCACGAGAGTTACGGCTTTGTTAGGTTTGTAACATGTCTGTGATTGGGGATTGAGTTTCATTTTATAATGGAACGTCCCAATTATGATCAGTTACGAAACAGATATGTTCCTAAAAAATATTTGTCTCCAAAATCGGTTTTTAATTTTTGTAACATGCTCAAAAGAGGCAAAAAAGTCATTTTAGCTGTAAGATGATTAGATTTGCAAATGTTGCTTAGGTACACTTTTGTAGTTAAAAGACATTTATGTTTTGTCAACTTTTATGTGACATTGTTGTGTATTTCGAAATGTTTGTTCTGGGCATGAAAAGATATTTGCAGTAATCCTCCATACTCCAATAGGAGTGAAAGGTAATTAAAACTTGAAACTTGAAACTTGTGTGCGTAGTAGTAGTAGTTGCAGTGATAGTAGTAACTTTTTCTTTAAAATCAAGGCATTCAAATTATTCATCTGATTAATAAAAAATCTTTTTTGTTTTTGAATTATGAAAAAAAAGTGATGCACGACCCCGACGGGAGTCGAACCCGCAATCTTCTGATCCGAAGTCAGACGCCTTATCCATTAGGCCACGGGGCCACCACGATCATTCAATAGTACAATATTTTACATATATTTTACAGATAATACTTGCCCTTTTTTTTTCTTAATCATTGACACGTGGAATCACTCTCATGTACGTTTATTTTCAGTGCGGAGAAAAATACACTCTTCTTTCACGGATGTCTGGCCGAAGTTTCGCGTGCTCAAATTCGCAAAAGCAACACAGTCGGTAAAATAGCCAATAACGTCACTTACAAATGACGTCATCAGTAGATTATCACGTCATGTGGGAGGTAAGAAATCGACTGTCGAGCCATACAACAGTTTTCCCAGCCACGATACTGAAGAGAAAAATCGTTTGCGAAGAGAAAGTGTTTCTCTCATCACCACTTAAATCTCCAGTCCCTCTTTTATTTTTAATGTTAATTCACGGCCAGTCCTCTCTTCTCCTCTACACAGACCCCTCGGATGTCCAGTGGGTGTCTCAATGACCCAACCTTTAGCTTCCATCGTCAGAATTGTGGTATTGTTTGTCAACATTCACCTCTTCAGTATAAGAGCCTTCCGCTTGCAATATTTTGATGGTGATAATTGGGGTGAAACGCTGTTAACGTCGTCTCTTTCGCCGTTCGTATCGAGAGAGTTAAAGAAGAAGAAGAAGAAGAAAAAAAGAAATGAAAAAGAATAATTCGAAAAGGGCAGACAGCAAAATATTCCGTACTTGGGAACTTGACTCAAGGTCAAGACCTAACGAGAACGCTGGCCATTAAGGAGAAGCGTGAGCGAAGGAGGCAGGGCTCAACTTCTGCAGACGTTTTCCCTTGCAACACCTGTGCGAGGGAAGTGCTGCGCATCCAGAATCAGTCTCTTCTCCCATAGTATGAGAGGACACACACCGACAGATAAGCCTGCCTGCCTACTCGTCCGTCGGTCCGACGGGAGACTCCATTACATTAAGAGACACTGTTTTAATCCAAGTAATACATTCATAAACATTAGGAACCTCTTTGAATCTCTCTCTCTGTGTCGTCCAACCAAAGTATTATAAAGATCCATCTAAATTTAGATTTAATTTGCTCATGTCGTCAAGACATGAGTCTACTCTGTGTAACTTGGCCATTTATATATATGAGGCATTGAAGAGATTGAGAATAGTTACGACGTGAATGTTGTTGAACATCTGTGTTAGATATTTTTTGGTTGGTTTGTGTTGAAGATGCATAGTGTGTCATGCAAAATCTTATTTATCTTTCTTTAATGTCACCCCATTCAGTAAGGGGCTTTAGCCTTTATCTGAATAAAAAATCGTTATCGTTATCTTTCTCTGTCGCTCGCTCTCTCTACTGTGCCTCTCTTTTCCCCCCTATCTCTGTCTCCCGTTGCGTGGGTGCATGTGAACATGTTTGTTTTTAGAAGAAAAAAAAAATTATACCGGCAGATCTGAAATCCCGGCGACGTCTTACCCATTATGTCACGTGACCACATCAAAAACTTTTGATTGTACAGTATTTAACAAACATTTCACAGACGCTACTTCCCATATATATATATATATATATATATATATATATATATATATATATATATATATATATATATATGTTGTTTTTTTTAACTGACAATTTAAACCATTGTCGTATACGCAGCGAAAGTGATTTATATATTAGGGAGAAAAATCAAACGGTTGTCTTCTGCTGCTAGTGGGTGTCTGAATGACCCAACCTTTAGCTTCCGTTGTCAGAATTGTGGTATTCTTTGTCAACATTCACGTCTTCAGTATAAGAGCCTTCCGCTTGCAATATTTTGATGATGGTAATTGGGGTGAAACGCTGTTAACGTCGTCTCTTTCGCCGTTCGTATGGAGAGAGTTAATGCAGTTTTACGTGGTAGTAATTGATTCTGGTGGACAAAAAATAAAGCAATTCGAAGAGGAAACACACACACACACACACACACACACACACACACACACACACACACACACAGAACTCAGAAACATTAGTTACAATAGCACACACACACACACACACACACACACACACACACACACACACACACACACACACAGAGTTGAATAAACGACCACAGCGAGCACATATTAGGTGCATGGAGCGGGAAAGAGAACAGAGAAGGGTTGGGGGGGTGGGGTGAGGGTGAGGGGGGGACTTGGGGGGGCGAGGGGGGCCCGGGGGGGGGGGGGGGGGGGGGGTGCGGGTGTAAAAAGCAAGAGCAATTGCCACATGACTGATAAAATTACGTCCACACCCTGTTTGAAGGCAAACAGACACACACACACACTGACACACACACACACACACACACACACACACACACACACACACACACGCACAGACACACACACACACACACACACACACACACACACTCTGACTCACACACAGCATTACGTCACTGATGTGTGAACTCTTGCCAACTTGGAAGTTATCGTTCACCTCGGGTTATAGACACTGGATATTTTGAGTCGAGATGATAAACTAGTTTGAATGTATTATTTTTTGTTAACCAGAAATCTTTTTTTATTTTGATTTTGAAAACATATTTTTTTTAAACTCTCGTTTCTTGCTCCTGGAATTGGTTTAGTCATAGTGTGCATGTTGTTGTTGTTGTTGTTGTTCTTCTTCTTCTTCGTATAATGATAATGATAATAAATAACAACAATAATGATGTGATAATTATTATCATATTACTATTATTGTTGTTGTCATTAACATCATTATTATTGTTATTGCTGCCATCATCATCATCATTATCATCACCATTATCATTATCATTAGTGTCTAAAACTGGGCGATC
>NC_134881.1:41072368-41077368 GCF_041734735.1 Babylonia areolata | reverse complement strand
AGACTACGCTGTGTGTCGCCGATCTGGAACAGCTGTGAGGCGAGGTGCTGGTGGTTGTCTCTCTCTCTCTCTCTCTCTCGTTATTTGTCAGGGCATGGCAGCTACTTCTGTCAGCATCAGGAGTCTCCAGAGCATTGTGTTGTATTGTATTGTGTTGTATTGTATTGTGTTGTATTGTATTGTGTTGTATTTTGTTGTGTTGTATTGTGTTGTGTTGTGTTGTATTGTGTTGTGTTGTATTGTGTTGTGTTGTATTGTATTGTGTTGTATTGTATTGTATTGTATTTTGTTGTGTTGTATTGTATTGTATTTTGTTGTGTTGTATTGTATTGTATTGTATTGAAAATTATTACTCTTTTTTGTCACGACAGAGGTCTCTGTGTGAAATTTGGGCTGCTCTCCCCAAGGAGAGCGCGTCGCTACACTGAAAGCGCCACTTTTGTTTGTTTGTTTGTTTGTTTGTTTTTTTTGTATTTTTTCCTGCGTGCAGTTTTATTTGTTTTTCCTATCGAAGTGGATTTTTACTACAGAATTTTGCCAGGAACAACCCTTTTATTGCCGTGGGTTCTTTTACGTGCGTTGAGTGCATGCTGCACACGGGACCTCGGTTTATCGTCTCATCCGAATGACTAGCGTCTGGACCACCACTCAAGGTCTTGTGAAGGTGGAGAAAATATCAGCTGCTGAGCCGTGATTCGAACCAGCGCGCTCAGATTCTCTCGCTTCCTTGTGTGTGTGTGTGTGTGTGTGTGTGTGTGTGTGTTTCGTAGCTTTGGACGAGACAATTAAACAGAGAGGCGGGGATGGGGGCGGGGGGGGGGGGGGGGGGGGGGGGGGGGCGGAGGGAGGTCGACTTCCGGTTCATGGCTGACAACATCAACGCACGTGCAGATCACCTTGCTAAGGTGAGTTAGAAATCTAATGTTTCGCAAATTGAAGTTCAAGCTGGGGATATTAGTGTCTATGACTCAAAGTTAGCTGATAAGGCTGAAGGTTTGTCCATTTTAAGTTTGGCTTTGAGGTAATCTTTATACTTTTTCTTCTTCTTCTTCTTTTCTTTGTGAAAAGACGTAACATCAATGAACGGCATCATAACAGTCATAGTCATCACCCACACACATGGCAGCCGGCTGGCGAAATACACACACACACACACACACACACACAGACACAGACACACACACACACACACACACACACACAGACACACACACAGACACACACACACACACAGACACATACACACACACACACATAGACACACACACACACACACACACACAGACACACACACACACACACAGACACACACAGACACACACACACAGACACATACACACACACACACACACACACACACACACACACAGACACACACACACACATAGACACACACACACACACACACAGACACACACACACATAGACACACACACACACACATAGACACACACACACACACACACACACATACACACACACACACACATAGACACACACACACACACACACACACACATAGACACGCACACACATAGACACACACACACACACACACACACACACACACACACACACACACACACACACACACACACACACACATATCTCTATCTCGATGTGAATAATTATACCTGACAAGTGAAGCGAAACCAGAAGGAGGAAACAAGACTGTCAAAGCATAATCTACTCGTTGGAAGTTGGTAAACATATACGTTAAGTTTATATCTTCGGCTCAAAAACATCCAGGATGAATGATAACGTTAAGGTAGAGTTCAACCAATTTCGTGGAGGGAGTGTGAGTCAGAATGTGTGTGTGTGTGTGTGTGTGTGTGTGTGTGTGTGTGTGTGTGTTTGGTGTGTGTGTGTGTGTGTGTGTGTAAGACAGACCCCCCCCCCCCACACACACACACAGAATTTTCCAAAAACATTTATTTCAAACTAATTTCCCAAGAAGCATACATCAAAGTGTTACAACATTGTACTGTCAGTTTCCATGAAGTATATACCAAATTGCTATAACATTGTACTTTGTTTCCTTAGAAGTATACACCAGCCTGCTGTGACATTGTACTTGGTTTCCATAGAAGTACTCGTATACACCACTAGACTGCTTCAAGATTGCTCTGTGAGTTTCCATGAAGTATACACCAAACTGCTATAACATTGTACTTTGTTTCCATAGAAGTATACACCAAACTGCTATAACATTGTACTTTGTTTCCATAGAAGTATACACCAAACTGCTATAACATTGTACTTTGTTTCCATAGAAGTATACACCAAACTGCTATAACATTATACTTTGTTTCCATAGAAGTATACACCAAACTGCTATAACATTATACTTTGTTTCCATAGAAATATACACCACTAGACTGCTTCAAGATTGCTCTGTGAGTTTCCATGAAGTATACACCAAACTGCTATAACATTATACTTTGTTTCCATAGAAGTATACACCAAACTGCTATAACATTGTACTTTGTTTCCATAGAAGTATACACCAAACTGCTATAACACTACTTTGTTTCCATAGAAGTATACACCAAACTGCTATAACATTATACTTTGTTTCCATAGAAATATACACCAAACTGCTATAACATTGTACTGTGAGCTGCCAAAGGAGTACACACCAAACTGCTATAACACTGTACTTTGTTTCCATAGAAGTATACACCAAACTGCTATAACACTGTAATGTGAATTGCCCAAGGAATGTACACAAAACTATTTTAACATTGTACTGTGAATTGTATAAAGAGTATACACCAAACGTGCTGCAATATTTTACCGTAAGTAACCCAAGCAGTGTACACCAAACTGCTATAACAAATTGACTGTGAGTTGCCCAAGCTATGTATGTATGAAGGACAAGTCTGTCCGACTTAATAATGACCACCGGAACAGCAGAGGAGGCAACTGCTGTCCCGACTACCTGGGCTAGAATTTGATTACAGTGGAGACGGGCGCAACAGCCGAGTGGTTAAAGCGTTGGACTGTCAATCTGAGGGTCCCGCGTTCGAATCACGGTGACGGCGCCTGGTGGGTAAAGGGTGGAGATTTTTACGATCTGCCAGGTCAACATATGTGCAGACCTGCTTAGTGCCTGAACCCCCTTCGTGTGTATATGCAAGCAGAAGATCAAATACGCACGTTAAAGATCCTGTAATCCATGTCAGCGTTCGGTGGGTTATGGAAACAAGAACATACCCAGCATGCACACCCCCGAAAACGGAGCATGGCTGCCTACATGGCGGGGTAAAAACGGTCATACACGTAAAAGCCCACTCGTGTGCATACGAGTGAACGCAGAAGAAGAAGAAAATTACAGTGGAGAGTGCAGTCTTACCCCCCCCCCCCCCCCAAGTTACATCCATACTCTCTCGGTCAAGAGGGTTTTAGGACAGTCGGCAATGGGGATGGTTCTCATAGGCCACCTAGCCCCCCAATCCCCCCCCTCCTCCCGCAAGGCTGCAGCTCTAAGAGCCAGTGCAATTTGATCGTGGAGATTGTAGTCCTGCGCAAGCTACATCCGCAGTCTCTCGGCCAAGAGGCCCAAGGGGGTATGTATATAACCAAGCTGCTATATCACTGTTCTGCTTCGGGATCCATGATAAATTCCGCCTTCAAGACAATGAGCCTTGTGGACCAACTAGCCAAGAAATGTGCAAAAAGGATAACAGACACCTTCACCCACAGACTTTTCACACGTACCCTGGGGAGAAACAATAGCAAAGAGGGTATTCCTCCTGGCCCATTGCAGCGGACAATTTCATGCGGTATCACCATCATCATCTCTCTCATGGGCACAACACAAGCGGACGTACAATGTTTCCCTCTGTGTGTGTGTGTGTGTGTGTGTGTGTGTGTGTGTGTGTGTGTGTGTGTGTGAGGCTTCCCTCGGGTTCTCTCTCCTGATGATTCCAATCATCTCTCTCTCTCTCTCTGTGCTTGTTTGCAGACTTTTGTGTGTCTCTCTGCCCTCTATGGAGCTCACGTCCATGCATCGTTCTTCATTATCTCCCTTACGTGCGTGCGTGCGTGCTTCGTTCTTCCTTATCTCCCCTTCTGTTTGCCTGTCTTTGTGTCAGTTGTTTCTGCGTGTTCAGCAGAATGTGTGTGTGTGTGTGTGTGTGTGTGTGTGTGTGTGTGTGTGTGTGTGTGTGTGTGTGTGTGTGTGTGTGCCAGTGTGTGTGTGTGTGTGTGTGCCAGAGTGTGTGTGTGTGTGTGTGTGTGTGTGTGTGTGTGTGTGTGTGTGTGTGTGTGTGTGTGTGTGTGTGTGTGACTGTTCTTGTTTTCAGTTTAACGTCTTTCCACTTGAAATGATGTGTGTGTAAGTGTGTGTGTGTGTGTGTGTGTGTGTGTGTGTGTGTGTGTGTGTGTGTGTGTGTGTGTGGCTGTTTTTGTCTTCAGTTTAACGTATTTCCACTTGAAATGATGTGTGTGTAAGTGTGTGTGTGTGTGTGTGTGTGTGTGTGTGTGTGTGTGTGTGTGTGTGTGTGTGTGTGTGTGTGTGTGTGTGTGTGTGTGTGTGTGTGTGTGTGTGTGTGGAAACAGAAATCAGCTTGCTCAGCATGTGGAAACAGAAATCAGCTTGCTCAGCATGTAGAAAAGCTTGCTCAGCATGTGGAAACAGAAATCAGCTTGCTCAGCATGTAGAAACAGAAATCAGCTTGCTCAGCATGTAGAAAAGCTTGCTCAACATGTGGAAACAGAAATCAGCTTGCTCAGCATGTAGAAAAGTTTGCTCAGCATGTGGAAACAGAAATCAGCTTGCTCAGCATGTGGAAACAGAAATCAGCTTGCTCAGCATGTGGAAACAGAAATCAGCTTGCTCAGCATGTAGAAAAGCTTTCTCAGCATGTGGAAACAGAAATCAGCTTGCTCAGCATGTAGAAAAGCTTTCTCAGCATGTGGAAACAGAAATCAGCTTGCTCAGCAGGTACGGTACACGCAGCAATGAGCTTGCTCAGCATTGTTGAACGCGATTATCT
>NC_134881.1:41047368-41052368 GCF_041734735.1 Babylonia areolata | reverse complement strand
AGTTAATTTTATTTTAAAAAAGTTTATTTTTTTCTCAAGGCCTCACAAAGTACGTTGGGTTACGCTGCTGGTCAGGCATCTACTTGGCAGATGTGGTGTAGCGTATATGGATTTGACCGAACGCAGTGACGCCTCCTTGAGCTACTGATACTGATACTAATACTGATACTGATACTATCTCTGAGGATAAATTGAAAGGGGAAGCAGGGGGAAGAGATTAAAAACACATCTCCATTTCCATGTGTAGTACAGAACCACCTACACCACCACCCTCACCGGGGCCAGTGTCATATCTGTCTCTGTCCCATGTTTATGTGAGAAGTTCTCTCTCCTCTACCCGACACATCACCAACCTTGCGCCATCATCCATCATCAGATAGGATGGTACCGCTAAACATCCTGCCCCATCTGAAGGTGGATCGAAAAGTATAAGGAGAATGCCTGACTGCTTGAACATTAATTTTGTTACCACCTTCATATAATTTAATTTTGATATTTTCCTTTAAAGTCTTTTCATATTACGTGATTTTAGAAACCTCCAGTTCCATTTTCGATTTTTTGTTTTGCACCTTCGAACATTCTTATTGAGTATATTGGTACAGGAAAAGAAGTTGAAGTTTTGTATTGAAAATGGGATTGCATTTGACTGATTCTGTGGTAACGATGAGAATGTCTAGCTGGCAAAAAAAAAAGAAAAAAAAAAAAAAAAAAAAAAAAAAAAAAAAGAAGGAAAGGTTGCAATTCAAACACATCTCCGTTACCACAGCACAGTACAGCTACTACACCTACACCCACACCTACCCGGGTCACTGCCACATCTCTCTCTATCCCATGTCTATGTGAGAAGTTCTCCTCTACCCGATACCTCTCTCACCTTACGCCATCATCCATCATCAGATAGGGTGGTGCCGCTGAACAACCTGCCCCATCTGGCTTTCAGGAAAGGTCCCTGGAGAGAGAGAGAGAGAGAGAGAGAGAGAGAGAGAGAGAGAGAGAGAGAGAGAGAGAGAGAGAGAGAGAGAGAGAGAGAGACGACTTATGGGGGACCTGGACCTCATAAAAATAAAATAAACAGTTGATTTTTTTTCTGCGTCTTACTCTATTAGTAGTCATTCGTAGAAAGAAGATTTTTTCTGCGTCTTACTCTAGTAGTAGTCATTCGTAGGAAACTCTTTCTGCACTCCGCTCACCCCTACTCTCTTAGAGGTGGTGTGCATGAGCGATCGTTGCTTTGCTAACTTTGCTTAACTTTACTACGGACGTTCCGAAGTCTATGGAATTGGTGTAGAGTTAGGAACTTTCTTAACGCTAAACAAAACACTTTTATATTTTTTTTCCATATTACGTGATATCAGAAACCTCCAGTTATCAACATTCCAATTTCTAAGTTTTTATTTTTTGCCCTCTCAGTACTGAAGGACGAGTTGGTGTTTTGTATTGAAAATGGGATTGCATTTGACTGATTCTGTGGTAACGATCTTTATCAGAATTTCTAGCTGGCAAAAAAAAAGAAGAAAATGAAGGAGGGAAGGTTGCAGTACAAACACATCTCCGTTACCACAGCACGTAACAGCTACTACACCTACACCCACACCTACCCGGGTCACTGCCACATCTCTCTCTATCCCATGTCTATGTGAGAAGTTCTCCTCTACCCGATACCTCTCTCACCTTACGCCATCATCCATCATCAGATAGGGTGGTGCCGCTGAACAACCTGCCCCATCTGGCTTTCAGGAAAGGTCCCTGGAGAGAGAGAGAGAGACACGACTTATGGGGGACCTGGACCTCATAAAAATAAAATAAACAGTTGATTTTTTCTGCGTCTTACTCTATTAGTAGTCATTCGTAGGAAACTCTTTCTGCACTCTGCTCACCCTACTGGCCCAGGGTGGGAGGATCCATGAGTGATCGTTGCAGTGCTAACTTTGCTTAACTTTAGTAAGGACCACCCAAAGTCTATGGAACTGGTGTAGAGTTAGGAACGTTCTCAACGCTAAACAAAACACTTAGACCTGCACCATTACAGACATCTCATTAATATGGACGTTGCAAATGTCTGTTTCTTGCATACGTCATCGTGAGGGATTCAGACTATCGGCTTTTGGAAATGGAAATCTGTCCCCTTTACTTATTGATCAGGTATACTGCAGGAAATGAAGGCGTGTCGAAAAGGACAAGGAGAATGCTTGGCATTTAAACATCTATTACCACCTTTATATAATATGATTTTGTTTTTAATATTTTCTTTAAAGTCTTTTCGTAATACCTGACTTCAGATACCTCCAGTATACAACATTTCATTTCGAATTTTTGTTTTGCCCCCTTCGAGCATTCAGTACTGGAGGAGGAGTTGATGATGTTTTGTATTGAAAATGGGATTGCATTTGACTGATTCTTTGGTAACGATTTTTCTCAGAATTTCTAGTTGGCGAACAAAAAAAATTGAAAGAGAGAAGGTTGCAGTACAAACACATCTCCGTTACCACAGCACAGTACAGCTGCTACACCTACACCCACACCTACCCGGGTCACTGCCACATCTCTCTCTATCCCATGTCTATGTGAGAAGTTCTCCTCTACCCGATACCTCTCTCACCTTGCACCATCATCCATCATCAGAAAACATCCTGCCCCATCTGGCTTTCAGGGAAGGTCCCTGGAGAGAGAGAGAGAGACACGACTTAAGGGGGACCTGGACCTCATAAAAATAAAATAAACAGTTGATTTTTTTTTTCTGCGGCTTACTCTAGTAGTAGTCATTCGTAGGAAACTCTTTCTGCACTCCGCTCACCCCTACTCTCTTAGAGGTGGTATGCATGAGCGATCGTTGCAGTACTAACTTTGCTTAACTTTACTACGGACGTTCCGAAGTCTATGAAATTGGTGTAGAGTTAGGAACTTTCTTAACGCTAAACAAAGCACTTTTGATATTCCCTTTATATATTTTTTTTCATATTACGTGATATCACAAACCACCAGTTATCAACATTCCAATTTCGAAGTTTTTAAATTTTGCCCTCTCAGTACTGAAGGACGAGTTGATGTTTTGTATTGAAAATGGGATTGCATTTGACTGATTCTGTGGTAACGATCTTTCTCAGAATTTGTAGGTGGCGAAAAAAAAGAAGAATAAAATAAAGGAGGGAAGGTTGCAGTGCAAACACAACTCCGTTACCACAGCACAGCTACCCGGGTCACTGCCACATCTCTCTCTATCCCATGTCTATGTGAGAAGTTCTCCTCTACCCGACACCTCTCTCACCTTACGCCATCATCCATCATCAGATAGGGTGGTGCCCC
Organism: Babylonia areolata; assembly: GCF_041734735.1. Lineage (NCBI taxonomy): Eukaryota > Metazoa > Mollusca > Gastropoda > Neogastropoda > Buccinidae > Babylonia > Babylonia areolata. Next base: position 41,049,065 of record NC_134881.1, on the reverse strand, counting down.
ATCTGGCTTTCAGGGAAGGTCCCGAGAGAGAGAGAGAGAGAGAGAGAGAGAGAGAGAGAGAGAGAGAGAGGAACTTATGGGAGACCAGGGCCTCTAATTTAATGTTAAACTTGAATAAAAGATATATATATATATATATAATTCATAATGAAAAAGATTTGTTAAAGCCATATTATAACAGAAATTCGAACGCTTTGAAATTTTCGGAATTGTTTATGAACCCCCCCCCCCCCCCCCAAAACCCACAACTTTTATTGAAACTGTCAAGAAAAAAAAAATCATGCAACATTTTTGAAATATTACCGTTCCACTCGGCTAGATCTCTATACACTCTGGGTTAGTTATTGTTTGTACAATTTGTGTTATGTGAAATCAGATGCTTTGTGTGTGCAGATAATACTCTAAACACAGTATTATTCCATTCACTAATAATAATAATAATAATGGTATTTATATAGCGCTGAATCTTGTGCATAGACAAATCAAAGCGCTTCCGCACCAGTCATTCTCACGCATGCATAACTCTAAAACTGGAGAAACTGAATTCACTGAATTACAAGTCCGTCATGTGCTGTAGAACATGGCCACATACATTGTCGCCATGTAGTGTTGGTCTTTTGACGATTTTTTTAATTTTATTTCATGTGGCCCCCAAGGGCACTTACTGGAATAAAAATCTTCAGTCTTGAAAAACAACGCATGGGCACTCATGAACAGATTAGGAAAGACGTCACAAACTCCGACGCCCCCCCCCCCCACCCCCTCCCGCCTCCGCCCCCGCCCCGCCCCCGCCCCTACACACCCCACTTCCTCACTACCAAGGAGAGTGGAGAGCTTTTTAATTCTAAAAGTGGCTTGAGCTTTGACAAGTGTCTGACCACTGGCTACATGATAACGTTGCCATCTCGACCTCGATGATCTTGGCGGGGGGTCCCCCCTACCGCTGACGTAGGTGGGTAAACTGACAGGAAGAGGAGGAGGAGGAGGAGGGAATGAAGGAGGGGAAAGAAGGAAGGAAGGAAGAGGAGGAGGAGGTAGAGGAAGGAGGAGGAAGAGGAGGAGGAGGAAGAGGGGAGGAGGAGGGAAAGGAGGAGGAGGAAGAGGAGAAAGGCAAAAGGAAGATGGGAGTACGGGGGGAAATGGAAGAGGAGGAAGAGGAAGAGGAAGAGAAGGAAGAGGAGGCGGAGGAAATGGAGGAAGGGAAGGAGGAAAAGCCGGAGGAGTTTGAAGAAGAGGGAGGAAGAGGAAGTAGAGGAGGAAGAGGAGGAGGAAATTGAAGAGGAGTAAGAGGAAGGGAGGAAGGAGGTGGAGGAAGAGGAAGAAGAGGAGGAAGAGGATGAGGAAATGGAAGAAGAGAAGGAGGAAAAGCCGGAGGAGGAGGAAGAAGAGGAAGGAGGATGAAGAGGAGAATGGGGAAATGGAGGATTAGAGGGAAGAAGAGGAGGAGGAGGAGGAAGAGGAGAAAGAGGAGGTGGAAGAATAAAGAGGAGGAGGAGAGGAAGAGGAGAAAAGGAAAAGGAGGAGGATACGAAGGAAAGATAGAAGGTGGAAGAGGGTGAGGAAGAGGAGGAGGAAGAAGTGGAGGAAGAGGAGGAGGAAAAGAAGGAGGAAGAAGAGGAAGAAGGTTGCAGGGAAATTGAAGGGGGGGGGGGGGGAACAACAACACTGCATTTAGACATCCCCCGCACCCTCACCCT
>NC_134881.1:41034868-41042368 GCF_041734735.1 Babylonia areolata | reverse complement strand
GAGAGAGAGAGAGAGAGAGAGAGAGGTGCTGACGTGGTTTCAGAAACTTGAAACTTGAAATGTTTTATTGTCATTGCCTGCAAAGGTCTTTTGACAAGGGGGTAACATTTTCACATCAATAGATTACAATAATCTTTATGATGTAAATTTTAAACATTGCAGTCAAACAAAGATTGGTAACACTGACACCATAATTATATATGTACATAGTATCACTTCAAGGAAAATACTAAAAAAAAAAAAAAAAAAAAAAAAAAAAAAAAAAAAATCGACCATCCTCTCACATACATAATTTCATGTACTCCTTACTTTCATTCCGGAACATATCAGCATTCAGTCAACTATGGTTAACTACCTTATTATATATTATTTTGCCCGTGTATAACAAGTCCTTGTCTTATTTTTTTGCGCTTCTGCAATAAATTTTGCAATCGATCTAATTATAATTTCATCCTCAGATGATAAAACAGACACAATGTTGCGCATTTCGGCTATACCTGCTTCAAAAAATTTACATTTCTTTCTCAACTCATCATAAGCTTTACACTCAAACAAAAAGTGTTTCTCATCTTCAATTTGTGAGCCACATGATGGGCATGGTAATTCTACGGAAGTCCCAGGTTTAAACCATTTCTTATTTGCGTTGAAACCAAGTGTCCTCAATCGAAATCTTGCATAACTTATTCTGTGCCATTTATCTGTAATGATACTTAGAAATTGTTCAGGTTGAAATACGTTTTTAAATGAGAAAAACCAACTATATTTTTCTTTTGTTTCCATATCGGAGTGCCAGTTTTGTTGAAAAGAACAAATAAGTCTGTCTTTAAATTCCGATATAAATTGCTGCTCGTTTCCTACTCCCTGTGATAACCACACAATTCCAAAGCCATGTTCTGATAAAACTTTCTTTACTCTGTAAGCCCAATTCTCTTTCCCTAAATCCATTTGAATATACATCATATCATAGGCCTGTCTGCATAAGCGTGTTGCTGACGTGGCTTCAGAGAGAGAGAGAGAGAGAGAGAAAGAGATATGCTGACGTGGCTTCAGAGAGAGAGAGAGAGAGAGAGAGAGAGAGGTGCTGACGTGGCTTCAGAGAGAGAGAGAGAGAGAGAGAGAGAGAGAGAGAGAGAGATGCTGACGTGGCTTCAGAGAGAGAGAGAGAGAGAGAGAGGTGCTGACGTGGCTTCAGAGAGAGAGAGAGAGAGACAGAGAGGTGCTGACGTGGCTTCAGAGAGAGAGAGAGAGAGAGAGAGAGGTGCTGACGTGGCTTCAGAGAGAGAGAGAGAGAGAGGTGCTGGCATGGCTTCAGAGAGAGAGAGAGAGAGGTGCTGACGTGGCTTCAGAGAGAGAGAGAGAGAGAGAGAGAGAGAGAGAGATGCTGGCATGGCTTCAGAGAGAGAGAGAGAGAGAGAGAGAGAGAGAGAGAGAGAGAGAGAGGTGCTGACGGTGGCTTCAGAGAGAGAGAGAGAGAGAGAGAGAGAGAGATATGCTGACGTGGCTTCAGAGAGAGAGAGAGAGAGAGAGAGAGAGAGAGGTGCTGACGTGGCTTCAGAGAGAGAGAGAGAGAGAGAGAGAGAGGTAGGTGCTGACGTGGCTTCAGAGAGAGAGAGAGAGAGAGAGAGAGAGGTGCTGACGTGGCCTCAGAGACAGAGAGAGAGAGAGAGAGAGAGAGAGATGCTGGCATGGCTTCAGAGAGAGAGAGAGAGAGAGAGAGAGAGAGGTGCTGACGTGGCTTCAGAGAGAGAGAGAGAGAGAGAGAGAGAGAGAGAGGGGTGCTGACGTGGCTTCAGAGAGAGAGAGAGAGTGAGAGAGAGAGGTGCTGACGTGGCTTCAGAGAGAGAGAGAGAGAGAGAGAGAGAGAGAGAGAGATATGCTGGCATGGCTTCAGAGAGAGAGAGAGAGAGAGAGGGAGGTGCTGACGTGGCTTCAGAGAGAGAGAGAGAGAGAGAGAGAGGTGTTGACGTGGCTTCAGAGAGAGAGAGAGAGAAATAGAGAGAGAGAGGTAGGTGCTGACGTGGCTTCAGAGAGAGAGAGAGAGAGAGAGAGAGAGAGAGGTGCTGACGTGGCTTCAGACAGACAGAGAGAGAGATAGAGAGAGAGAGAGAGAGAGGTGCTGACGTGGCTTCAGAGAGAGAGAGAGAGAGAGAGAGAGAGAGAGAGAGAGAGAGATGCTGACGTGGCTTCAGAGAGAGAGAGAGAGGTGCTGACGTGACTTCAGAGAGAGAGAGAGAGAGAGAGAGAGAGAGAGGTGTTGACGTGACTTCAGAGAGAGAGAGAGAGAGAGGTGCTGACGTGGCTTCAGAGAGAGAGAGAGAGAGAGGTGCTGACGTGGCTTCAGAGAGAGAGAGAGAGAGGTGCTGACGTGGCTTCAGAGAGAGAGAGAGAGAGAGAGAGAGAGAGAGAGAGAGGTGCTGACGTGGCTTCAGAGAGAGAGAGAGAGAGAGAGAGAGAGAGGTGCTGACGTGGCTTCAGAGAGAGAGAGAGAGAGAGAGAGAGAGAGAGAGAGAGGTGCCGACGTGGCTTCAGAGAGAGAGAGAGAGAGAGGTGCCGACGTGGCTTCAGAGAGAGAGAGAGAGAGAGGTGCTGACGTGGCTTCAGAGAGAGAGAGAGAGAGAGAGAGAGAGAGAGAGAGAGAGAGAGGTGCTGACGTGGTTTCAGAGAGAGAGAGAGAGAGAGAGAGAGAGAGAGAGAGAGAGAGAGGTGCTGACGTGGCTACTCAGTAGCCAAGTGGCTGCTAGACACTCCTGTACATCCAAAATACAGACAAGGTATCGCATCAAAAAGATCGTGTACCACCCCACATACCTCGGATGCGCGAACGGAACGGAGGATATTTTGAGCGTTGATGCAGTTCGACCGAATCTTTTAGATAAAGCCACTTCATTCACACACACACACACACACACACAAACACGCACGCACGTGCGCATACACACAGACACACACACAAGTAGGTCTATTTCCGCTTTTCTTTAAATCCACACCAGCTGCAAGGAAAAAATATACAAGATTAAAAAAAAGTGTATGCGGATTCAAAAACCAAACCATAGCACTAGCAGTATGTAAGGAAATGGTTAGGATTTTTTTTCCATAAATATAAATAACACTACAACAAAAAATAGAATTCGGATGGGATAGAACAGAGGTCGTGGTCATCTAGCAACAGCTTAAAAAGCGAAATGAAGGATTGGAAGATTAGTTAGAATCACGGATCACACATAGAGCCTACATTAGTTACACTACAAACGATATACATTACTCTTGTCATAACAGAAGATTAATTTTCTCCTAAAAGGAATCATGTCCATCAAAGCAAACATTTATTCTAAATTACGATTATCAATCTAACGTTGGTTTTCTGTCTTTCATTGTCAGAAGTGTGAACCAGGTGCCAGTTGCATTGCTTGGTTCTAACCTTTTGACAGTTACACGTGACTAAACGCCTACGTTGACCGAACTACGCCATTGGTCAGTTCCATACTACATACAGTTAGTAGCGGGTTACGACCATACTAGGCTCTTCCGTCCGAGCAATGCAACTGGCTGCCCAGGACAGTGAAAATTCAAGAAGTGTCAGTGGTGGTCAGAGAAAAAGTCAGCTGAAAAAGAAGAAGAAAGAAAAGAAAAGTAGTAAAAAGGCCCGGTGAGGAGCGTCAGCAGATAAAGGAAGGAGTGAAATTATTATGCAAAGGAACACAAATCCGAGGAAGGGAATGAACTCTACAAATGTCCCGCCCCCCCCCCCCCCACCCCCATACTCCCCCAGAACGTGTCCCACACTGTCATTCTGATCCGTCAGAACCTAATCAACCCTTCATGTTTATGAAACAGCCAAAATCCCATCAGGACACTGGAGAGAAGACACCAGCCTACCATCTACCGCCTTCGCACAGGACACTGCGGCCTCCGAGCACACCTGAAGAGGATTGGAGTGGCAGCCAAATCCCTATGTGATTGCGGCCAGGCTGACCAGACCCCATCCCATATTCTCCAAGACTGCCCCCTGTATGAGAAGATGCGGCAGCAGTCCTGGCCTGGGGGTGCTGACCTCAACACCAAGCTCTGGGGGACGGCAGCCGATCTTCACCGGACGTCCGAGTTTGTGGCATCCCTCGGACTTCGACCCTGACTGCGTAGCTGTCGAACGCAAAGAAGAAGAAGAAACAGTCATGCGGAAAAACAAACAGACAAAGCAAACAAATTGTCTATACTTTGGTACAGAGATTTTCTTTTTGGCAGCAGCACATGTCCAACATAAGAAGAAAACAACAAACAAATAAAATAAATAGAAAATAAAAAGATGAATTAAATGGCACCAAATGGAAATAGCTATATACAAATATACAGATTACGGAAATTTACGTGCCTCTCCATTTCAGTCAGCCAAACCGCATTGCACATCTACCCCCCCCCCCCTCTACACACACACACCACGCACACACACCACGCGCACACACACGCACACATACACTCTCTCTCATCCCCTCTCTCTCTCTCTCTGTGTCTCCGAGTCTCTTCACAAGAAATGCAACTACAAAGATAATCGTTCATTTAAAAATCAAATATCACCAGAGTAAGACAAGAATTAAGCCAAAGAGCAGCACTTCCATAGTTCACATTAGGCATCACAGAAGAACAACTGGAGAAGAGAAGACAAATAGAGGGCTTCAAAAAATAAAGTTCTTAGCAACAGGCTCTCAGCTGAATAACATCCCTTTTTTATGACTGTCAGACGAACGAGCAACTTGTGAAACTCGACCTCACGGAATCTGACCAGAAGCGGTCTTGGCACGCAGAAGATAAGACAGACTATGGCCTGCCAGATTTACAGATTTCCCACGACTGATTCGATCCTGGTGTGTAAACAAAGTTGTCCATTAAGATGTTTTTTGGGGGTTTTTGCTTTGCCCGATAATCAGCTTCCAGAAAAAAGAAAGAAAATTATCTACTGTTCCCTTCAGTATTGAACAACAAAGAAAAACTTCACTGGGGGAAGGACGACCGACTTTCAGTGCTGAAGATAGGTGTAATCGTACCGGTCTTCTTCTTCTTCTGCGTTCACTCGTATGCACACGAGTGGGCTTTTACGTGTATGACCGTTTTTACCCCGCCATGTAGGCAGCCATACTCCGTTTTCGGGGGGGGTGCATGCTGGGTATGTTCTTGTTTCCATAACCCACCGAACGCTGACATGGATTACAGGATCTTTAACGTGCGTATTTGATCTTCTGCTTGCATATACACACCAGTGGGGTGGTGGTGGGGGCGGGGGGTGTGTGGGGGTGGGGGTGGTGGTGGTGGTCAGGCACAAGCAAGTGTGCACATGAAAACATGAGGTACGAAGAGGTTGTCTTGTGTGCGTCAGAACCCTGAACCTGACAAAAACCTATCCCCAAACCCCGGTGCAGATATAAAGGAATTTCTTACAGTTGTCTCCCGTGCTTAAGGATCCAGAATTGATTACTGTCACATACTGTTCACATTGTCTGGGAAGTAACTGACATTTTGTATTTGTGGTAATGGATGGGTATGGCTTTCTTTTTTCTTTTTTTTTCGGCAGAGATTAAACATGGAGACCCCCACTGTTCCAAAAGAAGAGAACGAAATCTTCTCCCCGTGAAAACAACAACAAGAACAACAATAAAGTTAGATTTTATCCACTATCTCAGTGACTGAGTGACCTTGAAGAATGGACCCCCCAGACCCCCCACTCCCCTCCCCCCTCCAAAAAAAGGGGTTTATTTTTGCTATAACATACGACTTTCTCCTGAAAAATAAAATCGAATACAGGGACCCTTTAACTAAACTTTCAGCAATGTGAATTTAAAAAAACTTGCGATCACCTAGTTGATTGACCTTCATCATTTGTGTGTATGTGTGTGTGTGTGTGTGTGTGTGTGTGTGTGTGTGTGTGTGTGTGTGTGTGTGTGTGTGTGTGTGTGTGTGTGTGTGTGTGTGTGCGTGCGCGCTTGGGTGCGTGTGAGTGTGTGAGTGAAGGTGGCTGGGGTGGAAAAGGCTGGCGATTGTGGTGGTAGTCGTGTCACAAAATTTAGTGTGTGTGTGTGGTGGGGTGGGAAGGGGGTGGGGGGTGGGGGTAGAGAGGGGGTATGTCTATCAAAACTTCCAATCTCTTTCTGTCTCCTTCTCTTTCTCTAACTCGCGTAAGCCTTTATTTTTCATATGCACATCGTGATGGTAACCTTTCCACATCATGATGATGATGATGATTATTATTATCATCATCATCGTCATCATCGTTATCATTATCATCATTATTATTATTATTATTATTATTATTATTATTATTATTATTATTATTTATCCATTTACATTGTCTTCAGGGGCTGATGTAACGAGGGAAAAAGACAACCACGCTTTCATGAGATAAACATTCTCAATTTCTCTCTCTCTCTCTCTCTCTCGCTCACTCTCACTATCCATCCTCTCTCTGCATGTGTGCGTGCGTGCGTGCGTGCGTGCATGCGTGTGTGTGTGTGTGTGTGTGTGTGTGTGTGTGTGTGTGTGTGTGTTTGTCTGTCTGTCTGTCTGTCTCTTACTACCTCACTCAAACATTCAAGTTTACTGTACCTCCATCAGAAGGCCATAGCGTATACTGATACTTTTCGAGTTCGAGTTCTCTCAGTCAGTCTCTCTCATTCTCTCTCTCTCTCTCTCGGGTCTCTCTTGAGCTGCTCGGCTCTTAAGGAGTTAAGAGAAAGATATATTCCAGCCAGATATTTCCGAAAACCTTGTACATTCAAGTTGTGCTTATTGATGTCGTCCAAAAGGCAAAATGATGTATGGAATTTGTCCATTTTCCTGCACAAAGCGTTTAAATTTAGAGAAATTGTAACCTCATAATGTGTTTTGCAAATGTATCTGTGTTTCATGTGATTTCATGTGATTTTGGTTTTCTCGTGTTTATTCAAACAAATGTGACGTAACAAATGTTGTTTGTGTACCCCTTCATAGGGGCTATGGCCTGATGAATAAATCATCCGTATCCGTATCCGTATCTCTCTCTCTCTCTCTCTCTCTCTCTCTCTCTCTCTCTCTCTCTCCTCTCTGTGTCTCTCTGTCTCCCCCCAACCCCCCCCCCCCCCCCTCTCTCTCTAATTCAAATCATCAAAACAAGCTTCTGTCACAGGAAAAAAACAACACATATGTCTATCTGACACACCTGTATATACACCCCCCCCCCCCTTTTTTTTTTAAGAATATTTTCTTTGAATCTGACAGGTGCAAGAATCTCTGCCATCAAAAGCCCCACACCTTGACACCACTACCCAAAACAACTTCCGGATTAAAAGTAAGGGAGAAAAAAAGAAAAGAAAAAAAAAAAGTCCCACTGACCAGAGGTCAGGTGAGGTAGCCCCCTCCTACTTTACGTTTTCCGCGCTGCCAACATCGTGTGAATCAGACAACAGCCACACAGATACCGTGTGGCTCACAACATGTAGTGGTCATCACACGACCATTTCGGTCTGAGGTCTGGTG
>NC_134881.1:40999868-41017368 GCF_041734735.1 Babylonia areolata | reverse complement strand
TAATCTTGTTCCTTTTTGTACACCGTGTTGTTGTACGAGATCACAACATTCTACTGTGCTATCGAGTGTGCTTCATTCAAACTTTGTTGTTTTCCAAAGATGGGAACTTGCAGCCTATGAGTTTAGGATCGACTTTTGTTACTCTGTCATTGTTTTCCCCTGGTCACGATGGAGTCTCCCGTCGGTCCGACGGATGAGTAGGCAGGCAGGCTTATCTGTCGGTGTGTGTTCTCATATGGGAGAAGAGGCCGATTCTGGATGCGCAGCATTTCCCACAGGTGTTGCAAGGGAAAACGTCTCCAGAAGTTGAGCCCTGCTTCCTTCGCTCACGCTTCTCCTTAATGGCCAGTGTTCTCTTGTTTTCAAACGTCGTTATGCCACTAGAGCACAGCATCCTCCAGCGAGAGCGGTCAAGGGCATCAGTTTCCCAGGAAACAATGTCTATGTCACAGGCTTTGAGGTTTGTCTTCAAGGTGTCCTTGAAGCGCTTGCAGGGTCTTCCACGTTCACGGTGGCCTTCCTTCAGCTGGCCATACAAAAGCATCTTTGGGATCCTGCTGTCTGTCATGCGGACAACGTGTCCTGTCCAGCGTAGTTGGCACTGGATCAGCAGGCTTTCGATGCTGGGCAGGCCGCTCCTCTCTAGGACCTGGAGGTTGGAGACCCTGTCTTGCCACTTTATGCCGAGGATCTTTCGTAGATCAATCCAACAAAAGCACTCCCTTAACAGACAGAGAACGAGAGAGCAGTCGGGGCATTCTCAATGTTGGACCTATAGAGCTAAGTCATTATTCCTCAGTGCTATATTTTCAAACTTCTACGATCGATTAGAAGAAAGCGTATAACTCCTAATGTGCTTTCAAACAAACTGTGTTTTTGTTGTTGTTGTTAATTTGTTTTGAAGTCCCAAGTGAGCGCAGCAAATATAAACAAGCGTAAACATTAAGCGATTACGTCTGGCCTACAATCTGACATATAATTCTCTCTCCCTCCCTCCTCCCCCCCTCTCTCTCTCTGTGTCTGAAAATCGTTTATTTTAATCAGTGATACTGTTGGTCAAATGTGTATGGTTGACTGAGAACCTCCCTCACCCTCCATCCCCCATTCTGTGCGGTGTGTGTTGTGTGTTTTTGTTTCTTTCATTTTGTTCATTTTTTCCAATGCAGTTTACTAACACCATGCTTGTGCCTGTATGCCATGTGTGTGTGTGGGGGGGGGGGGGGGGAGGAGGGGGGTGTGTGTGTGTGTGTGTGTGTGTGTGTGTGTGTGTGTGTGTGTGTGTGTGTTCTTTTTTTTCTTTTCAAATAATTTTTTTGAATTTTTTTCTCCTCTATTTTGTTCTCCTCTATTGGTGTAGACCCTATTCAGGGCGGGGACTGGATGTAAAAAAAAGCACACCAGTGCTTATCTGTTATCCTCGAAATAAAGAATTTTGTCGTTTCTTGTCTTCTCTCTCTCTCTCTCTCTCTCTCTTTCTCTCTCTATTCATATAGACACGTATATATAGAGATGTATATAGTGGCATATATCCAGGCCTTCAAAATCACAACAACCACCCCCCCCCCCCCAACCGCCGCCCCCCCCCCCCCCCAAAAAAAACACAAAAAACAACAAAAAACCCACCACCAACAACACCAACACCACCACCACCAACAACAAAAACAAAAAAACCCACCGCTTTTTTTTTTTTTTTTCCCTATCCCGTTCCCACTAAAACGATACCCTACAGGTAGTGTAGGTGTGTGCCTGTTGAAGGAAAGAAGCAGCAAGAGTGTAGGCATGCAGTATCGGCCAGTACTATACACGGAAGTGAAGGTATCTGTGTGTTGACACAGTAATGCTCAGCCACCTGTTGGTGATGGGTAAACGGAAGCGGGTGGTGGGAGGGAGGAAGGAAGGGGGAGTGGGATGTGGGGGCGGGAGGGGGAAGGGGGGGTCCGGGGGGGGGGGGGGGGGGGGGGGGGGCATGGCCCAAAGCGGTTAGCTGGTCCGGTCCTTAACGGTAAGACTGACTGACTCTTCCCCCTGCACTGTCTGCTCATTATCTATTATTTATTCACCTTTTTTTTTTTTTTTTTTTTTTTTTCAAGGCCTGACTAAGCGCGTTGGGTTACGCTGCTGGTCAGGCATCTGCTTGGCAGATGTGGTGTAGCGTATATGGATTTGTCCGAACGCAGTGACGCCTCCTTGAGCTACTGAAACTGAAACTGAAACTGTCTGCTCAGTGGCGTTCCATGCATGTCCTCGCGTCAGCTACGAAGCTACCTACATGCTCGCCCTGTTGTCCACCACTGCTGATGATCACTGATGATCGGGCGCAATCATAGCCGAGTGGTTAAAAGCGTTGGACTTTCAATCTGAGGGTTCCGGGGTTCGAATCTCGCCGGGTAACGGCGTCTGGTGGGTAAAGGATGGAGATTTTTTTCTCGATCTCCCAGGTCAACATATGTGCAGACAGACCTGTCGGTACCTGAACCCCCTTCGTGTGTATATGCACGGAGAAGGTCAAATAAGCACGTTAACTCACTCAGTACGGCCTGTCCTCTCTTCTCCTCTACACAGACCCCTCGGATGTCCAGTGGGTGTCTGAATGACCCAACCTTTAGCTTCCGTCGTCAGAATTGTGGTATTCTTTGTCAACATTCACGTCTTCAGTATAAGAGCCTTCCGCTTGTAATATTTTGATGATGGTAATTGGGGTGAAACGCTGTTAACGTCGTCTCTTTCGCCGTTCGTATGGAAAGAGTTAATCAAAGATCCTGTAATCCATGTCATGGCTCGGTGGGTTATGGAAACAAGAACAGACCCAGCATGCACACCCACGAAAACCGATTGTGGCTGCTTACATGGCGGAGTAAAGAAACAAAATGGTCATACACGTAAAATGTTATATGTCTGTATGAGTATATGTGTGCCTGACCCAAACCTAACTGAACGACACAGGAAACGAATGATGAGCGCCCGGTGGGCATCTCTCAGTCGGCTCTGTCCAGGTAGGCAGCCTGTTGTGGAAATGCCTCAGTTTCAGTTTCAGTTTCAGTAGCTCAAGGAGGCGTCACTGCGTTCGGACAAATCCATATACGCTACACCACATCTGCCAAGCAGATGCTTGACCTGACCAGCAGCGTAACCCAACGCGCTTGAGTGCCTCAGTGTTCGTAAAGCGCAAACAGCTTGGTCTCCGACTGAGGATAGGCACTATATAAGTATCCATATCATTATCACCTTCAAGATATCACATCGCATCTTCATCCTCGTTTCCTTGGAGACAACCGTGAAGATGAACGAAGAGAGATCAACACTGATCTTTTTTTTTCACCTCAGTGACGCTGTCAACATTCACCTCTTCAGTATAAGAGCCTTCCGCTTGTAATATTTTGATGGTTGTAACTGGGGTGAAACGCTGTTAACGTCGTCTCTTTCACCGTTCGTATGGAGAGAGTTAAAGCGTTAGATATTCAACCAGATGGTCTTGTGTTTGATTCCTGCTCGCGGCATCTGATGGGTTAATGGTGTAGATGTCTGCCGATCTCCCGGGTCAAAACATATACAGATCTACCAGGTCTTGAACCACATTTTGTGAGGACACGCACGCAAATGATCGAACACACACGTTAGCGAACGCATGATCCATGTAAGCGTTGTGTGGGTTTATGGAAACAAGAACACACAATTTAACTCACTCAGTACGGCCAGTCCTCTCTTCTCCTCTACACAGACCCCTCGGATATCCAGTGGGTGTCTGAATGACCCAACCTTTAGCTTCCGTCGTCAGAATTGTGGTATTCTTTGTCAACAAACACCTCTTCAGTATAAGAGCCTTCCACTTGCAATATTTTGATGGTGGTAATTGGGGTGAAACGCTGTTAACGTCGTCTCTTTCGCCGTTCGTATGGAGTGAGTTAACCCTTGCACACACCCGAAAAGGGAGTTTCACTGTCTACTTGTCGATCATGCACGTAAACGCCCGCTCGTACATAACGATTGAACATAGGAGTTCAGCCAACGAACGCAGAAGAAGAGGAAGAAGAAGAAGAAGAAAAAGAAGAGGAAGGAGACTGAAAAGAAGAAGAAGGAGAAGAAGGAAGAGGATGAGGAGGAGGAGAAAAAGAAAACGAAGAAGAAGAAGAAGACGAAGAAGAAGAAGAAGAACAAGAAGAAGAAGAAGAAGAAGAAGAAGAAGAAGAAGAAGAAGAAGAAGAAGAAGAAGAAGAAGAAGAACAACAACAACAACAACAACAACAAGAACAGGAACAAGAACAAGAACAAGAAAGTACGAGAGGTTTCAGTTCAGTTTCAGTAGCTCAAGGAGGCATCACTGCGTTCGGACAAATCCATATACGCTACACCACATCTGCCAAGCAGCGTAACCCAACGCGCTTAGTCAGGCCTTGGGAGAGGAACAAGAGGAACGAGAGGAACAAGAGGAACAAAAAAAAAAAAAAAAAAAAAAAAAAAAAAATCCACAAATGCAAAAATTACCAAGCTGTGTTCATCAATAAATACTCTCGAAAATTTTCGCCTAAACTTTTTTTTAAAACTGAATATATATACACGTCAAGCTGTAGTATTCCCCACGCCGGGCCAGTAAGGACTACAGGAAGATGACTGAGGGACATGTAGCATCTACAGTAGACGGCCGTAGTTGTATCGGTTCCATCAGAGCTGTGCAGTTAGCGGTGTTAACAGGCTGGCCGGCGTGCCAGTGTGTGTGTGTGTGTGTGTGTGTGTGTGGGGGGGGGGGGGGGGGGGGGGGGGGGGGGGGGGGGGGGGGGGGTTGGGGTGGGGGTGGTGGTAGGGGAACCGTTATCCTTGCAGGTAAGTTCCGTCCGTCCGTCCGTCCGCTGATAAAAAAACAAGCAACACTGGGTTTTTTCCGTGTTCGTGACACGTCTTCTATTCCTTGACACCCCCCCCCCGCCCCCCCCCCCAAGCCCCCTCTTTCTCTTTCGCGCGCGCACATACACATACACACACACACACATGCGCACGCACACACGCACACATACACACAAGCGTTCGTTCGCACGCACGCACACATACACACACACATACACACACAGACGTCCTCTATCCCTTACCGTTTCTCTCTTTCTGTCGCGCGCGCGGGTAGACACACACACACACACACACACACACACACACACACACACACACACACACACACACACACACACACACACACACAGTGACACACACACACGCACGCACGCTAGCACACACATCCAGAAAAATACATACAGACACCGGCTCAGAAACATATGGGTGTGTGTGCGCAACAGAAAGAGGAAGAGATAGAGAGAGAGTCGGACAGAAAGAGAGAGAGAGAGAGAGAGAGAGAGAGAGAGAGAGAGAGAGAGAGAGGGAGAGAGAAAGGGAGAGAGAGGGAGAGAAATAGTGGAGCCTGGGTCATGGACACACACACACACACACACACACACACACACAGAGTGGGGGAGGGGGGGCGGGGAGAAACGGACAGACACAGAGACAGACAGACAACGGTGGGGTAGGGATGGGGGCAGAGACCAGAGCCAGAGACAGAGAGTGGGTAGTTCCAAAGTTAATTTGTCTTGAAAACGGGTTGTGTAGGTAGGGTTAGTATGGTACAGAACTGGCGGATATACGAACCGAATTTTTTATATTTGTTTGTTTGTTTGTTTTAGGAAAACACATTGAGCATTCTGACAGTCTGCATCATTTGTAGTCTCCCTTGCAGAACGGGTTATTGGACATTAGTATTACGGATCCAGTGTTCCCAAGTGAGCAACAGTTCGCGGCATGATGTAGTGAGATCTTGAGTGGTGGTCTGGACGCTAGTCATTCGGATGAGACGATAAACCGAGGTCCCGTGTGCTAGCATGCACTTAGCGCACGTAAAAGAACCCACAGCAACAAAAGGGTTGTTCCTGGCAAAAATCTGTAGAAAAATCCACTTCGATAGGAAAAAAACAAATAAAACCGCACGCTGGAAAAAATACAAAAATATCGGTGGTGCTGTAGTGTAGCGACGCGCTCTCCCTTGGGAGAGCAGCCCGAATTTCACACAGAGAAATCTGTTGTGATAAAAAGAAATACAAATACAAATACAATTATTAACTAAGAATGATTGGGTAGCAGCAGGAGACTCACTCAAGCCATGCTAGAAGAAAGAGAAACACCCGTAGGTGCTGGGGAGGACCCAGAGAAGCACTGTCTCCATCCCGCCCTTGGAACAATCCTGCACCACCCTTGGAGGCCTGCGCTGTGTTAACAATGGATGCAGGCACGCACAGGACACTCCATTAAGAATTCAAGGGATATAACTGCTCCCGAACAGAGGCAAAAGAGACCACAGGATGCAACTCGCGACAGCCTTAAAAGAAGTATCTCCATGGGTGTACCAGCCAGTGTTTCATGACTGCAGAGCCCACCGGCAAAAGACACCACCCTCCACTGAGCTGCTGAGCACACCCCCACAGACCAAACCGCCCCTGCCCGCAGACAGATGAAGACAGTGCCACTCCAGACACAGCCACACGGTCTTATGTGCCCTCAAGAAAGAATCCCAAGTTGTAGTCTTTCCCACTGTCAACAGAACTTTCCCTGTGGTCAGTGGGTCTTTCCTCACCGTCACTGGACCTTTCTCCAGGGTTTTAAGCGCGTTGGGTTACGCTGCTGGTCAGGCATCTGCTTGGCAGATGTGGTGTAGCGTATATGGTTTTGTCCGAACGCAGTGACGCCTCCTTGAGCTACTGAAACTGAAACAGATCTCCAGGGTCAGCCTAGTCCAGGCAAAGAAGAAAGAGAAACACCCGTAGGTGCTGGGGAGGACCCAGAGAAGCACTGTCTCCACCCTGCCCTTGGAACAATCCTGCACCACCCTTGGAGGCCTGCGCTGTGTTCACGACGACGAATTACTAGTGCCGCACCCACGTAAGAATCCCTGCAGACTGCCGGTCACTCCAGGTACCATTATTAGCTAAGAATGATTGGGTAGCAGCAGGAGAGAGGCGCCATGACTCAGGCCATGCATGCAGACTGCCGGTCACTCCAGGTACCGTCATCAAATAAGAATGATTGGGTAGCGGCAGGAGAGAAGTATCATGACTCATTCAAGCCTTCCTATACAACAGTGAATCAGCCTTGGTTACAGTGAATGGCCTCCTAGACGTCTCAACATCGTGGGAAAAAGATAACGCCAAGAGGTGAACGTCTGTATCTTGATTGGGAAATTACTATACTAAGAGAGGCAAAGAAAAAGAGAGAAGGGGTGGGGAGAGATAACATGAGAGATATGGAGTAGAGAGAGGGAGTGTGTGTGTGTGTGTGTGTGTGTGTGTGTGTGTGTGTGTGTGTGTGTTGTGTGTGTGTGTGTGTGTGTGTGTGTGTGTGTGTGTGTGTGTGTGTGTGTGTGTGAGAGAGAGAGAGAGAGAGAGAGAGATCAGAGGAAATGTAATTCAAAGGCCAACAGCCTGGTCACATGAGAATGTGAGCTCATATAAATAACGATATGAAGTCCCAGGAAAACCCGTAACATATTTAACAAATTTGAAAGAAAGAAAAATGTTATTTCATGAAAAAAACAACAACAAACTAACAACTAATATTTGGATTCATTAAGATTACCTTTTTCAGACGTTTGGATGTAAGGAGAGGTGGGAGATGAGAGAGAGAGAGAGAGAGAGAGACAGACAGACAGACAGAGACAGAGAGAGAGACAGAGAGAGAGAGAGAGAGAGACAGAGAGAGAGACAGAGAGAGAGAGACAGAGAGATAGATAGAGAGAGAGACAGAGACAGAGAGAGACAGAGAGAGATAGAGAGAGAGACAGAGACAGAGAGACAGAGAGAGAGACAGAGAGAGAGATAGAGATAGAGACAGAGACAGAGAGAGACACAGAGAGAGAGACAGAGAGAGAGATAGAGAGACAGAGACAGAGACAGAAAGACAGAGACAGAGAGACACAGAGAGACAGAGAGAGAGACAGAGAGATAGAGACAGAGAGAGAGAGAGACACAGAGAGAGACACAGAGAGAGAAAGACAGACAGACAGACAGACAGACAGACACACACACACACACACACACACACACACACAACATCAAATAAGTGCCGAACTCTTAAGATTATGGACAGCACAAAGCCCCAGTTTCTTAAGGCAGTGCACCTTTGACTCTTCAAAGAGCTTCCTCATCGGAAAGCTTTTCAGTCTTCGGTCACACCATCTGTGACAGCAGTTGTTCACTGTTCCGTAAATTTCGTGTAAATTGCACTGGCTCTTAGTGCTGCAGCCTTGAGGGTTAGTTGGCCTTTGGGAAACATCCCAACGCCGACTGCCCTAAAAGCCTCTTTGCCGAGAGAGTGGGGATGTAACTTGGGCAATACACTCTCCACTATGATCAAATTCTAGCCCAGCTAGTCGGGACAGCAGTTGCCTCCTCTGCTGTTCTGAAGGTCATAGTCGAAAACTACTATCATCACATGTCGACAGTTTTCAGTTTCAGTTTTTTAAGGAGGCGTTCCTGCGTTCGGACAAACCCATACATGCTACACCACATCTGCTAGGCAGATGCCTGACGGTAGTATAACCCTACGCGCCCATCAGATCTCGAGTGCATCATCAATGCATGTATATTTGTGTATCTATCAGAATGGATTTAGACGGGCGCAATAGCCGAATGGTTAAAGCGTTGGACTTTCAATCTCAGGGTCCCGGGTTCGAATCACGGTGACGGCGCCTGGTGGGTAAAGGGTGGAGATTTTTACGATCTCCCAGGTCAACATATGTGCAGACCTGCTAGTGCCTGAACCCCCTTCGTGTGTATACGCAAGCAAAAAGATCAAATACGCACGTTAAAGATCCTGTAATCCATGTCAGCGTTCGGTGGGTTATGGAAACACGTACATACCCAGCATGCACACCCCCGAAAGCGGAGTGTGGCTGCCTACATGGCGGGGTAAAAACGGTCATACACGTAAAAGCCCACTCGCGTATATACGAGTGAACGTGGGAGTTGCAGCCCACGAACAAAGAAGAAGAAGATGGAGAAGAATGGATTTCTTGCCAGAGGACAACACTTTTGTTGCCATGGGTTCTTTTCCAGTACGCCAAGCGGGGGTTCTCGGTTTATCCGTCGTCTCATCCGAATGACTACTATACGCTTAATTTGACTCAATTTGTCCAAACGCACTGAGGAGCGCCTCCTTGCCTTGAGAAAGTGAAACTGAAAACTGTGGACATGTGATGATAGTTGTTTTCGAGTCAATTTATTTGACTCAATTTATTTATTTATTTATTTATTATTATTATTATTAATTAATTGATTTTATGTATGTATTTATTTATTTTTTTGTACGCTTATAGTTGACTTCATCAAGTTTTTGCGCATTGTACATATTAGTATTAGTAGTAGTTCTTTTTTTAAAAATTTTTTTAATGTATTTATCTATTATTTATTTACTTTTTTTTTTCAAGGCCTGACTAAGCGCGTTGGGTTACGCTGCTGGTCACGTCAGGTATCTGCTTGGCAGATGTGGTGTAGCGTATATGGATTTGTCCGAACGCAGTGACGCCGCCTCCTTGAGCTACTGAAACTGAAACGGACTCAATTTTCCAGTAAAAAACCCCAAACAAACAGAAAAAACTTGGGAGAATCCACACAACACTCACGGACACTGTGTAGTATTGGCAGATGAGCGTCCTACCCTTCTACCACCTTCCGTCACACATGTCCACCATATGTCGGCATTTCGCTGTGACCTCTTGACGGGCGCAATAGCCGAGTGGTTAAAGCGTTGGACTGTCAATCTGAGGGTCCCGGGTTCGAATCACGGTGACGGCCCCTGGTGGGTAAATGGTGGAGATTTTTACGATCTCCCAGGTCAACATATGTGCAGACCTGCTAGTGCCTGAACCCCCTTCGTGTGTATATGCAAGCAGAAGATCAAATACGCACGTTAAAGATCCTGTAATCCATGTCAGCGTTCGGTGGGTTATGGAAACAAGAACATACCCAGCATGCACCCCCCCGAAAACGGAGTATGGCTGCCTACATGGCGGGATAAAAACGGTCATACACGTAAAAGCCCACTCGTGTGCATACGAGTGAACGCAGAAGAAGAAGAAGAAGAAGAAGCTGTGACCTCTGTGCAGACGATCATGTAACTGAACCAGACGTTTCAAATACTTAGTTTTTTGTTGGAAGTGTTTGCGAAGTATGTAGTTCTAACTCCTCAGAACGACGAACAGTCCCCTTGGAAGGAAGCGTCAAACGTTGTACCAGTCTGCCATCAGTGGTGTTTTCTTTCTTTTTTTTTTTTTTAAATCCATAAGGGCCAATTCCTTCTCATGAGTACATTTATGAACGAATCCATGAATGATGAAGTTGTGGTCATCGGTTTGAGGCTGGTCACTGGTCACTGGTCAGCTCATCCACAGCTATCCGAGATGTCTATCAGTGTGGACGGTGGCATTACTGCAATGACATTACCGTGACAGAGACAATTACGGATAAACTATGATTATATAAGACATTGCAATAAGACGTAGCAGAAGCATAATGATCTCTGTCTGTCTGTCTGTGTCTGTCTGTCTGTCTCACTTCTTCAAACAAAAGAAATGAAGAAAACCCGAACAGCACATACAAACATACATACAAACATACATACAAACATACATACATACATATTGTTCGTTTGTTTCTGTTTCTGTTTGTTGGTTCGTTTCTTATTGTGTTTGTCATACACACACACACACACACACACACACACACACACACACACACACACACACACACACTCCCCCTCTCTCTCTATATATATATAATTATGTACAAACACACACACACAAACAAACCCCACCAACCGAGATGGGAGTCCGTTAAAAGCAGACAGCCCACACTTTGTTGGACAGTGACGAACCCCGCACTCCCCCCCCCCCCCCCTTTTTTTTACACGGGTGTAGGGGTGGGGGGTCCAGAAGGGGTAGCGGGTGGGGTGGGGAGGGGGATACGGGAATGGAAAGGAAACACCCAATCACTCTCCTATCTCTCCGGTAAGGCCCTCTGCTCCTCTTCCCTCTCTGCTCCTAACACGCACCTCTGAGCTATCGTGCTTCCCCCACCCCAAGCAGAGGAAAAACAAAAAAAAAAAAAAAAAAAAAAAAAAAAAACCCACCCCAAAACCGGAAGTAAGGTGACGTCAACGCGAGTGCCGCCCGCCCGCCCGCACGCGCGCACGTGCGCCCCGGTCTGGCGCCAAAAAGAAATGCCCTAGGATGGCGGGTGTACCTATATTGGCAAAACGAACCGGGTTGGCGCGAAGCAGGGTGGGGTGGGGGTGGGGGTAAGGTGGGGGTGGGGGTGCCCCCCACAGACCAGGTCTCTGTTTGAAAACTGGCACCGCTTTTCGTGAGTGTCTCAGTCTTTCTCAGGCCGGCGTTTCGCGTGGCTATCCGGCAGGGGAGGGGGGGATAGGATTGGATTGGATTGGATTGGAGAGAGCTACAGCAGCAGCAGCAGCAGCAGCATACAGCAGTCAGTGTAAATGTTGTTGGCTGCATGTAGTAGTGTGTTGGATGTGGCTTCGTGGCTGAGCTGGATGTTTGTTTGTTTGTTTGGTTGGTTGGGGTTTGTGGGATCAGACAGGGAGATAACTTGACAACCCCACCGCCTCCAGTATTATTATAAAAAAAAAAGTGCACACGGCTTTAACACACTGTCCTCACCCACACAGTGTACGCCTGTTTAGTTACCACTGCCGCCGTCCATGCTTACTGAAAAGAGAAGGTGTTAGTGAATCTTTTTTTTTTTTCCTTTTCTTTCTTTCTTCAAGTTTCCTTGAGGATTCCAATGATCGAGCTTAGCAGGTATTTCATGCTTTTCTTTTCTTGCACCCTCCCCCCCCCCCCCCACCTCCCTCCCCGCTCCTTCTTTTTCGAGATGCGGCAGACGTCTTCTTCTCGGTGATGATTCCTTGAAGGGGAAGAGTGTCAGTGTTTGCCTTGTGACGGACTTCAGGGTATAGTATCAGAAATTAGGGGGTGTTTTCTGGTTGAGAATTTAGTTTGTACAGAGCTGGATTGACATGTCCGGACAATCTCCGCACTTGAGCAGCGCTAAATTTACTGAGCCTTTGAATACCCGCCCGCTAAGTCTCCGCTAATTCCAAACGCTTTGGACAATTCTTATACAGCCGGCCAGAAAAAAAGAAGCAAAAAAAAGCTGCTGTTTGCTAATACACGACAGCCCCGCCTCCGTGCTGGTGAACAGCGTTTTTAAATTTAAAACAGTTGCTTCTGTTTGCTTCCTTTTTACCTTTTCCATGTCAGTGCTTTTGACTTTTTCGCCGGGGGGGCCGAATTCATGTGGGTTAGTGACAGACTGACGCGCAAAAGTACAGTCCGGTCAGTATTGATATATATGGTTGTAATCGTTGTACCCTCTCGTCACCCCACCGCTTGCTTCTTCCTGGGAAACCTGAAAGAAAAGACAGTAGTCTTAGAAATGCACTGTTTTCAGAATTGTTTGGGCTTAGTTGTTTCAGTTTCAGTTTGAAAAAACAAAACAACACACACACACACACACACACACACACACACACACACACACACACACACACACACACACAAACCGGGAAAGGAATTGAGTTCGTTCATTTATCTGATGATGATATCAGACTGTGAACAGATTGAGCAAATAATGACCAGCATTAACTGAGTTAACGAAGAGGCAATAGTCGATTTGTTTCATGGTGCTAGCGCTAGTGTATAATATATTTTTCATCGTCTTTCTCTTCAGTTGTGACTATGAGTAGCTACAGCAACAATTACAGACACCTACTGCTACTACTACTAATTACTACCACAACTATTACTCAGTCCTGTAACTGACACGAGGTTATAGTTACGGAAAGCAGAAGAAGCCACGAATCACTAACTAAATCAGATTCCCGACGCGCTGATTGGCCAGATGAATAAGAACAATCGTCTCGGTGACCAATGAAACCTCTCAGTCAGCGTGTCCAATCACTGAGAGGACCAATACCCACCATGGACCAATCAGCATTGAGGTGACCTGTGTCACCGACACCACGTGGCCGGCAACAGCAGCAAATTGTTCCAGGGCCGTGTCTGTTTCCGCGGCCGGCGGTGTTCCAAAGCAAGGATAATTCTGTCGGAGCTTCCGGACAAGGTAATGGAATGATCTTATTAGTCCTCTTCCTCCTCCTCCTTCTTCTTCTCCTTCTTCTTCTTCTTCAAAATTCTCCTTCCTCTTCTTCAAAGTTCTTCTTCTAAGTTCTTCTCCTCCTCCTCCTACTCAACCTCCTCCTCCTCCTTCTTCTAAGTTTTTGTTCTTCTTCTTGTTCTTCTTTTCCTCCTCCTCCTTCTCCCCCTCCTCCTTATCCTCTTTCTCCCCCTCCTCCTTCTTCTTCTCCTCCTACTCAACTTCCTTCTTGTTTTTCTTCTCCACCCCTCCTCCTTCTTCACCTCCTCCTTCTTCTTCTGCTCCTCCTCCTTCTTCTTCTCCTTCTTCTTCTCCTCCTCCTTCTCCTCCTCCTTCTTCACCTCCTCCTTCTTCTTCTGCTCCTCCTCCTTCTTCTTCTCCTTCTTCTTCTCCTCCTCCTTCTCCTCCTCCTTCTTCTGCTCCTCCTCCTTCTAGGCTCTTCTTCTCCTCCTCCTCCTCCTCCTCCTCCTTCTTCTAGGCTCTTCTTTTTCTCCTTCTCCTCCTCCTTCTCCTCCTCCTTCTTCTTCTAGGCTCTTCTTTTTCTCCTTCTCCTCCTCCTTCTCCTCCTCCTTCTTCTTCTAGGCTCTTCTTTTTCTCCTTCTCCTCCTCCTTCTCCTCCTCCTTCTTCTAGGCTCTTCTTATTCTCCTCCTCCTCCTCCTCCTTCTTCTTCTTCTGCTCCTCCTCCTTCTCCTCCTCCTTCTTCTTCTAGGCTCTTCTTATTCTCCTCCTCCTTGTCCTCCTTCTTCTTCTAGGCTCTTCTTCTTCTCCTTCTCCTCCTCCTTCTCCTCCTCCTTCTTCTTCTAGGCTCTTCTTATTCTCCTCCTCCTCCTTCTTCTAGGCTCTTCTTATTCTCCTCCTCCTTCTCCTTCTTCTAGGCTCTTCTTAGTCTCCTCCTCCTCCTCCTTCTTCTAGGCTCTTCTTCTTCTTCTTCTCCCTTTACTGATCACTTTCTGTCTTGTTTTCTTTTCTGTCTGCGCACAAGAATGTCTGTGTGGTCACTGACTGTGTTGTTTTGAATTTCAATTTCTTTAGTGCGTCAAGGGGAGAACATGTATTTCAGAAGTGCCCGATTTATACTGATGAAGAAAACAACAACAACAACAAACAACTATGGTACTGTTTGACTGTCATTCATCAGGCGAGTTTCTGGCCGTGATACCATTTTGAGTGTGTTTAGTCAGTTTAGACTCCGGCGGTGCTGTTACGCCACTGTCCTTGTTGAAGGTGATTGGGTGTCCCACATTGTAGTACCTTGAAAACAGACTTATATGGGATGAGTCCTGTCATGGTCTCCAGTGTCAGCGGGTTCATGGGGAACTGTCATTGAGAGGGACTGACGTGGTGGCCTGTCTCCACTCTGGGGGTGACACTCACTCAGTCTGGCTCCGCGACAAGGCCATTATTGCCGTCAGTAAGGTGCCCGGGCTTAGTAAGTGGTGTCCCAAATCAGAACAGGCACTACCTAACACCACACTGAAGTGACTCAGCAGCAGTGCAGGGTCTCCTCTGGTGTGTGGCCTTCTGGCGAACCTAACATCGATGGTTGTTTGTGGACTGGACTGCTGGCGCTGGGACTGCGACAGATGAACCCGGATGTCAGTTGCCGTGTATGGGGGACCGGGAGGGGGGGAGGGAGGGGAGAGGGGGGGGGAGGGACTCGGAATGAGCGGCGTGGGAGTAACGCCAGTGAAACGGTGCAGAGGATGGCGCAGCAGCAGCAACACACACACCCCCCGCCCCCCGCCCCCCAAAAAAAAGAAAAAAAAAAAGTAAACAAAATGTAGTGCTTTTCCGCGTCATCTTAAAAAAAAAAGGAGACGCTTTACTGTGTATCATTGTTCCAACGGTACCGTGCCATGATGTACTTGCTTTGTTTACTTCACTCGTATAACGCCTCAGGAATGTAAGTGCTTAATTGGCCAGAAACCAACCTTGAAAACTGAAGTGTGTTATACGAAAAACGATTAGAAGGTATGGGAACCGCGTCAGTAAATCATTGCATGGGGGCAACAAGGAAAGGGAAAGAAAAGAAGAGAGAGAGAGAGAGAGAGAGAGAGAGAGAGAGAGAGAGAGAGAGAGAGAGAGAGAAGAACAACAAAAAATTTTAAGGACAGCTGCCAGTGGTTATTTGATACATACTCAATAATATCAGAAGAAATGTTCGTTTTTTTTTATATATTGATTAATTGATCGATATGGATACTTATATAGCGCCTATCCTCGGTCGGACGGAGACCAAGCTCTAAGCGCTTATGAATATATAAGATACAAACGTGATTTATTGTCTGTATTTCTGAGGGGCCAATCAAAAATACATCCCCCCCCCTGCCGCCCCCCCCCCCCCCCCGGTAACAATGGAATTTTAAGGACAGGTAGCTCAGTGCAAGTTGGCCCTTTCAAACACAAACGCTGCTGGTCAGGCATCTGCTTGGCAGATGTGGTGTAGAGTATATGGATTTGACCGAATGCAGTGACACCTCCTTGAGCTACTGATACTGATACTGATACTGATAACAGAGAAATATATCATTTACCTTATTGATATTCTAGATACACATAATGATTCTTAGTGTTTACTAAGAATAAGCGCACATTATTTAAACATCGAACGAGGAAGATATGCAAACATTCCCAGAGAAGAGAGGTTATGTGCTATATGTGAAGTTGTTGAAGATGAATTGCATTTCTTAGATTCGTGTATCTTATTTCATAATTTGCGAAGCCATCTAATCACTACTATACAGCAGTATGATCATCAATCAAATGTGATCTCTAGAAACATACAAAACAATATACTAAAACCAAGTGATTTATTCACCTGCGATGACTGTCAAAAAACACTTGCCAACTATGTATTTCAGTGCATGCGTATTAGATGACCGTTTATTTCTTTGTTCCCTTTGTTCTTTGTTGTGTCTATTAATCCTTCGGGATTTTATGACAATAAATGAAGTCAAGTCAAGTCAAGTCAAGTCAAGTCAAGTCAAGTCATGTCTATCTGAATGTTTATGTGAGCGTGCCTGAGATCCGATTAAATGACACAGGAAACGAATGATGTGCACCCAATGGCAGCCGTCAGTCGGCTCTACCCAGGTAGGTAGGCAGCCTGTTGTGCGTGTTTGTAAAGCGCTTAGAACTTGGTCTCCGACCGAGGAGGATAGGCGCTACATAAGCATCCATGTCATTCATCATCATCATTCATTCATTCAAAGTCTATGTACATATAGAAGCCAGTCGTGTTCGACTGGATGGAATCTCCCGTCGGACCGACGGATGAGTAGGCAGGCTATGACCATCAGAACAGCAGAGGAGGCAGCTGCTGTTCCGAATATTTGGGCTAGAATTTGATTATAGAAGAGAGTGCCTTGCCCAAGTTACATCCCCACTCTCTCGGCCAAGAGGGTTTTAAATTTTTTTTTTAGGACGGTCGGTGTAGGGATTATACATATCACCCAGTAACCACCTCAGGATAATAATCCTACCTGAAACTCACTGCTGTCAATGAACCGAAAACGTCCGTCAGTTTCTCGCAAATCAGACCACGCTAATGATGGCCTTTGCAGTGGTATCCTTCTTCTTCTTCTGCGTTCACTCGTATGCACACGAGTGGGCTTTTACGTGTATGACCGTTTTTACCCCGCCATGTAGGCAGCCATACTCCGTTTTCGGGGGTGTGCATGCTGGGTATGTACTTGTTTCCATAACCCACCGAACGCTGACATGGATTACAGGATCTTTAACGTGCGTATTTGATCTTTTGCTTGCATATACACACGAAGGGGGTTCAGGCACTAGCAGGTCTGCACATATGTTGACCTGGGAGATCGTAAAAATCTCCACCCTTTACCCACCAGGCGCCGTCACCGTGATTCGAACCCGGGACCCTCAGATTGACAGTCCAACGCTTTAACCACTCGGCTATTGCGCCCGTCGCAGTGGTATCCAATTTCCTCTACCGCCCGACACAGACAGACAGACAGACAGACAGGCAGCAGTTTTAGAAACCAAGGATGTAAGACCTCGTCGTTGTTTGTTTATTGTGAAAGGCAGGCAATCTTCCGACTTGACGCCGTTGCGGCCATAGGAAAAAAGAAAAAGGAAGGATAGGACCAACACTCTCCATTTTGGCCCACGCCACAGTTTCTTTTCTCAGACAACATCACTCTGTCCTGACGTGATGCACGTGCTCCGTTCAGCTTTCCCACTGTCGTGCTGAAGGGAACGCTTTCAATGTAAACATCCTCACGGCTAAATGACAGCACCGGCTTTACTTCCAGAGAAGGAAGAGGCGGTT
>NC_134881.1:40994868-40997368 GCF_041734735.1 Babylonia areolata | reverse complement strand
ATATAACAGTAAATGCAGTTTGCATATAATTAGGCTTCATTTTTTAAATTTTTTGTGCCCATCCGAGAGGTGCAATATTGTTTTAAACAAGATGACTGGAAAGAATTGAATTTTTCCTATTTTTATTTCCTAATTTGGTGTCAACTGACAAAGTATTTTCCGAGAAAATGTCAGTGTTAAAGTTTACCATGGACTCACAGACACACAGACAACCGAACACCGGGTTAAAACATAGACTCACTTTGTTTACACAAGTGAGTCAATAAGCATGCACTCAAGGCCTGACAAGCGCGTTGGGTTATGCTGCTGTCAGGCATCTGCCTAGCAAGATGTGATGTAGCGTAGCGTATATGGATTTGTCCGAACACAGTGACGCCTCGTTGAGAACTGAAGTGAAACTGAAACTGAGCACAAACTTTACGTTTAGTTTCAGGTACAAAGTTGGTACAAAGTATGTCACGTGTATAAGTTTGGCACGAACTGTGAACAGCAAATAACGTTTATTTTGGCGAACATTTTCACCACGTTTCCACGTTTTTGAGTTTTGCACAAACTGGGCCTGTGTGAATAAGATTTTATTCCGATAAGTTAAAAACAACAACACAGTACTACTACTATTACTACTTCTACTACTACTACTGCTACTGCTACTAAGATGATGATGATGATGAATGAAGGAAGAAATTACATTGATCAAAACGTAGGCCACGTAAAAAAAAAAAAAAAAATTGACACTTAGGCTGTGTGTTCACAGCGCCATCAACCACACCCCCCCCTCCACACATACGCACACACACATACACGCACACACACACACACACAATCACACTATTTCTTATACTCAGATGAAGATTTCGAAAACGTGCTAGCGTTTGCACTGAATTTGTGATGTTAACGAAAAAGCAACAACTCTCTCTCTGTCTCTCTTGCACACACACACACACACACACACACAGGAACCATAGGCTAAAAAAGAAAAAGAAAAAAAAAGAGTGGTGTGTGTGGGTAGGGGTGGGGGTGGAGGGGGTTGGGGTGGGTGGGGGTCGGGGGGGCGGGGGGTGGGGTGGGGGGTGACGGCGTGGCAGGAGGCTTCAGGCTGTCATGTCATGTGGATGACAGTATAGTTAGTAAGGGGCTTTGGAAAATAGAAAGGCAGGGCTCCAGTTTCTGTTTCATTTGTTATTGTCGCCACTGTAGGTTTACCTCCCTTTGCAAGGCTGACGTCACCGTTACGTCACCGTTACGTCACGTGCTGTTGGTGGTGACATGATAAACAGGATGCACTGTTTCCCCACTACATCCCCCTCTCCTCCTTCCCTGCCCCGCCCCACCCCCACCCTCGTCCCCTCCCCTCCCTTCCTCCCCCCTCCACCCCCCCCCGCCCCCCCCCCCCCCCCCCCGCCCCCCCCCCCCCGATCCATGGCTCTTATCTCTGGCCTCTTTCTTTGCCCTGGCATGGATGGAGGTTTGGAGTGATATGACTGCTGCAGATGTAAAGTGCGCAAGAGAGAAAGAGTGAGAGAGAAAGAGAGAGAGAGAGAGGGGGGAGGTTTGAGGGCGGGGGGTGGGGTGTGGGGGCAAGAAAGAGAGATACAGAGGGCTCCAGTTTCTGTTTCATTTGTTATGATGACAGTATAGTTAGTAAGGGGCTTTGGAAAATAGAAAGGGAGGGCTCCAGTTTCTGTTTCATTTGTTATTGTCGCCATTGTAGGTTTACCTTCCTTTGCAAGGCTGACGTCACCGTTACGTCACCGTTACGTTACGTCACGTCACGTCACGTGCTGTTGGTGGTGGGATGATAAACAGGATGCACTGTTTCCCTCTACACCCCACCTCCCTCCATGCCCCGCCCCCCCCCTCGTCCCCTACCCCCCTTCCTCCCCCCTCCACCCCCCCAAGATCCACGGCTCTTATCTCTGGCCTCTTTCTTTGTGCTGGCATGGATGGAGGTTTGGAGTGATATGACTGCTGCAAATGTAAAGTGCGCCAAGAGACAGAGAGAAAGAGTAAGAGAGAAAGAGAGAGAGAGAGAGGGGGGAGGTGGGGGCAAAAAGGAGAGATGCAGAGAGAGAGAGAGGGAGACACAGAGGGAGACAGAGAGGGGGTGGTGGTGGTCAAGAGAGATGGGAGAAAGAGAGAGAGAGAGAAAGAGGGGGCAAGAAAGAGAGAGACAGAGGGGGTGGGGGGGGGGGGGGCGGGGGCAAGAAAGAGAGAGACAGAGAGAGAGAGGGAGAGACACAGAGGGAGACAGAGAGAGGGGGGTGGTGGTCAAGAGAGATGGGAGAAAGAGAGAGAGAGAGAGGGGGGGGCAAGAAAGAGACAGAGAGAGAGAGGGGAGAGAGACAGAGAGAGAGAGAGAGGGGGAGAGGGGGAGAGAGACAGAGAGAGAGAGAGGGGGAGAGAGTTTCAGTTTCAGTTTCAGTAGCTCAAGGAGGCGTCACTACGTTCGGACAAAACCATATACGCTACACCACATCTGCCAAGCAGATGCCTGACCAGC
>NC_134881.1:40969868-40974868 GCF_041734735.1 Babylonia areolata | reverse complement strand
AGCCACCACCACCACCCACCACCACCAACTCAGCATCTGGACATGACATCCGATGACCAGAGCAGGAGTTCTGTGTGTGTGTGTGTGTGTGTGTGTGTGTGTGTGTGTGTGTGAGAGAGAGAGAGAGAGAGAGAAGTTATCTGTCCATACATTTCCTGGTCCCTATCGGAGTTGCACCCCCTGCTCTCCTCGGCCATCTCTCCTCACGTTGCAGATAATTATACCTGGCCTAGGGTTGTGACAGTTACAAATCCCCTCTAAGTGTTGACCGAAGGGGTCATCTTAGTCTTTTTTTTATTTTATTTTATTTTATTTTATTTTTATTTTTTTGGACGTGAGGAGAGCTACTATCGGTTTGCGATCCACACAGTAATCAGCTTATGACTGATCTTTAAGAAAGGTGTAGGCTTGGATCAGAAAACGTTGTTGGTTTTTTTTTTTTTTTTTTTTCGGTTGCTATGATATGCTACTGCATGATTATTAGCTATGGTTGCGAACGGATGATTGAAGATAAAGTGTAGGTAGGACTTGCATTTAAAAACCGCTTTTGATGATAGGTGTGTCTGGCTGAAACAGCCCGTGTCAAAAGTATTTCTGTCTGTATTTAGATTGCCAACGTCGAGGAATTATCGAAGATAAAAAAAAAAAAAAAAAAAAAAAAAGCAAGCAAGCGCCGCGGCTTCGGTGAAATAAGGTTCGGTTGTGGGTTTCTAATCCGTCATTTTTCTAAACATCGATACCGTTATCAACAGTTTGAGTAGTTACTCTTATCGGTATCTTTAAAAACAGTTTGAGTAATACGAGGGTCATTCAATAAATAAGGTGAATTTTTCGGTATAAGGACTTCTAATACAGATAGAAGCTTACTTAAAAAAAAAAAAAAAAAATTTCAACGTAGTCTCCCAACACTGTCACACACTTTTCCCATCTGTGCACAAGCTTCCGTATTCCCTCAGCGTAAAAATCTTTGGACTGATGTCTCAGCCAGTCGCTCACAACACTTTTGACTTCATCGTGACTTTCAAACTTCGTGCCTCTCGTGAACGCTTTCAAGGGACCAAACAGGTGAAAGTCTGAAGGGGCAAGGTCTGGGCTGTAAGGGGGATGAGAGAGCAGTTCCCAGTCCAGCTCGTTGATGGTCATTGACTGATTCGATCACCTCAGGAGACCTCACTTCTGTAGGCCTTCCAGGCCTGTCTTCATCCTCAACACTGCTCCGTCCTTCTTTAAACAATTTAGCCCACTTGTAGACATTTTTTCGGCTGAAACATGTGGCACCATACACAGCTGACATTCTCCTATGAATTTCAACTGGTTTGCACCCTTCAGCAACCAAAAACTTGATAACTGACCGCTGTTCAATCCTGGAGCATGCTTCTTGGTCGGCCATCTTTGTTAATCGCCAAAACTCTCAAAGTATTTTTTTTCTGCAAAACAAATTAAATCCATGTGAAAAAGAAGTAAAAAAAAAAAAAAAAAAAA
The DNA here is from genome assembly GCF_041734735.1 of Babylonia areolata. Classification (NCBI taxonomy): domain Eukaryota; kingdom Metazoa; phylum Mollusca; class Gastropoda; order Neogastropoda; family Buccinidae; genus Babylonia; species Babylonia areolata. Next base: position 40,973,386 of record NC_134881.1, on the reverse strand, counting down.
AAAAAAAAAAAAAAAAAGAAAAAGAAAAAAAAAGTAAGCTTCTATCTGTATTAGAAGTCCTTATACCAAAAAATTCACCTTATTTATTGAATGACCCTCGTACATTATTATAAGATATATAAGCAATGACTGTTATCTATCTCAAACAGACCTTAGCTGTTGTAACAGTGACGTACTATAGTATTTTAGTATTTTCTTAATACTGAAGTTCACAAGACGGTATAAAAAAATAAATCATATTATTTTGATAGGTAAAATGTGTATCAGTATTGCTAAAAAACACACAAAAAGACTGTCTATTTTACAACTGATCTTTGAACAGCAATTCAGTATTAGACATCGATATATTATATAATACCTTATGAATCTTAAAGAAAAGGGACAAAGAAAAAAAAATCTATATATAAGTGGGGGATAAAACAACAATGACCTAGTTATGGAATGCAGGGTATTGCTTTTGATTATTGTCACGTTTTTTTTTTTTTTTTTTTTGTGTGTGTAATTGCTTAGGTTCACTGTATCTTTTTTGTTGCTGTTATTTTGTTCCTGTTTTTTTTAAAATAAATATTTTGAATTAAAATAATGAATTTATATACAAAATAAAACGGTGGTCGACCCAAGAAAGTCCGGGTAAAAAAAAAAAAAAAAAAAAAAAAGACGGTATAAAATCCAGCTCAAGAATGTCTTTTTGTTGTGTCTATATTTTGTCTATATTTTTATGTTCAACAGCTCGTTACCTAGCAACGAGGTCCAACGGTCTTCAGGTGGAAAGAAAAGAGACAGTTTCAAAAAATCTATTAACAAAACAATGACTTTCATCACGTTACACGCCGATTCCAGAGTGGCCCAGTTCTGTCATTCATCAAAATGACCGGGGTGGTTTTATCGTGGGGGGAAAGGAATGAGACTTGACACCACACGTGTCACTGAGTGAAAAGAAAAGGAACGTTGGTGGAAGAAACCGAAGAAGAAGAGAGAGAAGAAAAAAAAAAAGAAAAGAAAAAAAAAGAAAAGAAAAGAAAAGAAAAGAATCTGTTGTCCAAATCAACAACAACAACAACAACGAGAACAACGACAACAACAATAATAACAACGAACTGGATGCAGGAAGAGTTGTTTAAAATCCCGTCACACACACTGGTGATTGTGCACAAAATATTCCGTTACCAAAATCATCATCAACATCAACAACAAAGTTGTAGGATGAAGAACTTTGTTCAATGTCCCATCGCTACTCGTACTGGGGGATTATAGACAAAAGACAACAACAACAACGACAAGGAGAAGAAAAAGAAGAAGAAGAAGAAGAAGAAGAAGAAGAACAACAACAACAAAGAGTTAGATGAAGAATTCTGTTTAATGTCCCATCGCTACACCTATTGGGGATTATAGACAAAAGACAAGAAGAAAAAGAAGAAGAAGAAGAAGAAGAAGAAGAAGAAGAAGAAGAAGAAGAAGAAGAAGAACAACACTACCACCACCACCGCCAACAACAACGAGTTAGATGAAGAATTTTGTTTGATATCCCATCGCTACACTTGTTTGGGATTATAGACAGACAACAAACAACACAAACAATAATAACAACAACAAAGAGGAAGGATGAAAAAAATGGTTTAATATTCTATCACAACGCGTTCTGGGAGGTGTGTGTGTGGGTGGGTGGTATATACAAAAAGACAACAACAAAAACCAAGAACAAGAACAGCAACGAAGAGGTATGATAAATAATTTTGTTTAACTCTCTCCATACGAACGGCGAAAGAGACGACGTTAACAGCGTTTCACCCCAATTACCATCATCAACATATTGCAAGCGAAAGGCTCTTATACCGAAGAGGTGAATGTTGACAAAAAATACCACAATTCTGACGACGGAAGCTAATTCTTGGGTCATTGAGACACCCACTGGACATCCGAGGGGTCTGTGTAGAGGAGAAGAGAGGACTGGCCGTACTGAGTGAGTTAATATCCCATCGCTTACATACATTGGGAGGAGGATCACAGACAAAAGACAAAAACAACAAGACAGAAGGCACACACCAAGCAGCCACTGAAAACCAAAGCCAAACCATGGCGACGGGAACGAAACTGATGAAGGAGATCTCGGACCAGTTCCTCATCTGCAAGCTCTGCCAGGAGTCCTTCACCGACCCCAAGACCCTCTCCTGTCTCCACACCTTCTGCTGTGCCTGCATCCAGCAGCAGTACGATGAAGAGACCAGTCGTCCCACTCGCTACACGCTCTACACTCGCTCCGTCACCTGTCCACTATGTCGGAAAAAAACCGACCTCCCAACAGGGGGCGTTAGACGACTTCCGGACAACTTCCTCGTCTCCAACTTAACGGAAGTGCTGGCTAAACGGTGCACGGCGAAAGTGCCCCCTTGCGAAATCTGCCACACTGTTCGTCCGCGTAGCAATGACGCGTGTTCGAGGTGTTTGGACTGCGATAAACTTTTGTGCCGAGCGTGTGTGGAGCTTCATACTACTACCAAGGTGACGCAGGACCACAGTCTGATCGACGCGGAGGGGCAGAAGGACATAGAGTGCAAGGCCCACCCGGAGGAGACGGTTCGATTCTACTGTGAGAAGTGTGAGGAGTGTATCTGTGTGGTGTGTACCTTCCAGGAACACAAGGACCATGATGTCTGCTCCTTCAACGATGGCTTTGCCAAACACAAGGTGTGTATGTGTGTATTGGTGGTGGTTTGTGTGTGTGTGTGTGTGTGTGTGTGTGTGTGTGTGTGTGTGTGTGTGTGTGTGTGTGTGTGTGTGTGTGTGTGTGTGTGTTTGGTGGTCTGTGTGTTGTACTCTTTCTTTGTCTCTGTCTCTGTCTGTCTGTTTCTCTGTCTCTCTGTCTCTGTCTCTCTCTCTGTGAAGGAGTGCGTGAAGAATGTAAAAGTGTAAGACAAGAAGAACGAGAGCCAGAGCGAGAATGAGAGAGAGAGAGAGAGAGAGAGAGAGAGAGAGAGAGAGAGAGACAGACAGACAGACAGACAGACAGACAGACAGACAGACAGAGAAGGAGGGAGTGAGGGAGAGAGAGAGCGAGAGAGCGAGAGAGAGAGGCAGACAGAGAGACAGAGAAGGAGGGAGTGAGGGAGAGAGACAGAAAGGAAGGGAGAGAAAGAGAGATGTATATATATATATATATATATATATATATAGAGAGAGAGAGAGAGAGAGAGAGAGAGAGAGAGACGCATGGAAGGAGAAAGAGAATCTATTCTTTCTACTATCGACAAACCCATTTGCTTTGCACAATTTCAATTTACCGCTGTGCAACGATCGTTTTGATGGGTTAATCATGTGCATCCTTATTATCACGTCTCATCATCGTGATATGATCATTATCACCATCTCATTCCTCGATGTCATTAACAGTGTCATGTGTCATGACTTTCGTCGTAATCATACACTTCTTTTACATCAACGTTGTCCCTACACCATGGCGATTACTGTCATTGTCGTTTGTATCAATGTCGGCGTTACATTTTTAAAAGCTCATCGTGTTT
>NC_134881.1:40952368-40964868 GCF_041734735.1 Babylonia areolata | reverse complement strand
TACAACCACAAACGCCGCGCAGACACACACATCCAACAACAGCAACAGCACAGCGCACCATCATCACCAACATCCTCAGCACGTGAACCGCGCGCGCGGCACCATGACGGAGAGACAGGACGTGAGGACGCTGAAAACCCAGACCGACGAAAGCTGCCTGAGGGACACCCACCTGGGCCAGGCCGCGGCAACGGGCAGCACCTACCCCAACACGGGCGCCGCCATCGCCGCCGCCTTCCTCAGACACAAGACCAGCGACGACCAGGAGGACATCCTCCCAAACAGCCGGACCTCCAGACCCAGACCGGAAAACCACCACCACCACCACCACCTCCTGCAGACCTCCAGCAAACAGACCAAGGACGCTGAGGTTGCCACAGACATCTCCTTGACGCCGTCCACCAACCCGACCCAGACCCTGACCGCCCTGTGTGGAGCTGGGGGAGGAGGGAGCAGTTCATCAGGAGCCTCGGACAGCCGGAGACCTGACCTGCTGGCGGAAACCGGAAGCGCCGCAAGCGCTGCCGCCTCCTCCTCCTCCTTCCCCGTCACCCCACCCTCGGTCAAGATCAGGAGCCGCAAGATCCAGACCGAGATCTCCGCCTTGCTGGAGACTCCGGACAGCAGGAGTGGGGAGAGGTTCGTCAGTGACGCTGAGCTCAGACGCTCCGTCTGCCTGGCGCCGGGTTCCGCCAACTGCCCCCGGCCCCCTGTCAGCAGGACCACCACCCTCACCCACCCCCACCCCCACCCCAAGGACCCCGTCCTGCCCGCCGTCCGCGACGCCGGCGCCATGACGTCCTTCCGCGTCAGGATCGTGCCCGACACCCTGGACCAAGCCACGTCGCCCGACGAAGTGACGTCACACAGCGTCGGCATGATGACGTCCCAGGAGACGCGGTCCGTGTGTCTGCAGACCGCGGGGCCCAGGGTGGTGTCCGTGGCGACAGGCACGACCTTCGAGGGTCAGATGAGTAAGAGTACGTCCACCCTCCGCGTGGAGTCCGTGGACGTGGAGACGGCCATGCCGCAGGTGACGCACGAGAGCCGCATGACGTGGACGGAGGCCGTGGGCACCTCAGAGCGCGCCACCTCCACGGCCAGCTCGTGCACCTCGGACGCGGCGACCCTGACGGTCCAGAGGCAGACCAGCGACTTCGCCGTGCAGATGAGGCCGGTGGGCGTGGCTGCCTGCACCAACACCTCGGGGCCCAAGACGGTGCACCGGCCCGCTCAGACCACACCCAGGTTTGTACTTTGTTTTAAGTGTGTGTGTGTGTGTGTGTGTGTGTGTGTGTGTGTGTGTGTGTGTGTCTGTGTTGTGTGTGGTGTGTGTTGTGTGTGTGTGTGTGTGTGTGTTGTGTGTGTGTGCGTGTGTGCGTGTGTGTGTGTGTGTGTGTGTGTGTGTGTGTGTGTGTGTGTGTGTGTGTGTGTGTTGTGTGTGTGTGTGTGTGTGTGTGTGTGTGTGTGTGTGTGTGTGGTGTATGTGTGTATGTGTGTGTGTGTGGTGTGTGTGTGTGTTTGTTGTGTGTGTGTGTGTGTTTGTGTGTGTGTGTGTGTGTGTGTGTGTGTGTGTGTGCGCGCACTCATTCATTTTATGAACTAACCCTTGTCTCACCTTATCTTACCGTTCCCAGCCTCTCCACCAAAGCCACCATGCCGGACCCCCTCCTCTCCCCTCCAACACCTTCCGCCACCTCCGCCCTTACCCCTACGCCCCCTCACCCACCACCACCACCATCATCCCCTCACGGCCCCAACACCACGCCCCTCACCAAACCCCCTCTCCCTCCTCTCGTTACGGGGAGATCTCCAGCCTCCTCCTCTCCCCGTCCTCTGTCCATGTCCTCCGTCCCTGTGGGCATGACTCAGGGTCTGATGGGGCCCGTGAAGGCGGACAAGGCCACGGAGACGGCCCCAGCCAAGTGCGTCACCAGGGCCGTGGGACCCAACGTCCGTATGTTGTCCTGCAGAACGACCAGCACCGACACGCTTTCGCTTTTGCAGGTATGTATGAGAAAATTGCACTGGCTCTTAGTGCTGCAGCCTTGGAGGTTAGTTTTTGTCTTTTGGGGAACCATCCCCAACGCCGACTGTCCTAAAACCCTCTTGGCAAAGACAGTGGGGATTGTAACTTGTATTTGTATTTCTTTTTATCACAACAGATTTCTCTGTGTGAAAAGTCTTGGGCAAGACACTCTCCACTGTCGGGAACAGCAGTTTTCCTCCTCTGCTGTTACGATGGTCACAGTCGAAAATGTTGAGTTTAGGGGCTTGTTGGGCAGTATGGAGGTGGTGTGTGTGTGTGAGTGTGAGTGTTGAGGTTGGGGTAGGGGATGGATGGATGGGTTGTTTCGTTTCTGTGGGGGTTGTGATGGGTTGAGAGAGAGAGAGAGAGAGAGAGATTCGGATTCGGATGATTTATTCATATAGGCCATTGCCCCTCATGAAGGGGTGCAGTATACAACATTATTAAACATGCAAGTGCACAAGGCGAAACAGTCATCAAAGGAATTATGATATCATTATTGATCTTAACTTAAATGCTTTATATATGTAAATGGACAAATTCTTTACAATGCTTTCTTTATTAGATGCCATCAAAAGACTTAGCCGAAACTGATTTGGAAACTTAAAATACTTTCGTGGAATATACTGTTCTCTTAATTTACTTAAAGCAGGACAACATAAGATAAAGTGTAACTCATCTTCAACACCAGAGAGAGAGAGAGAGAGAGAGAGAGAGAGAGAGAGAGAGAGAGAGAGAGAGAGAGAGAGAGAGAGAGAGAATGAATGAATGAATCTTTATTTTCCAACGGTGAAGATATTAGCACTTTGGCCGACTTACACATCTGCCGTTGTTCTAAGAGACACACAAACATGTACGCATATAAATGTAGTTATACTTAATACATGTATAATGTACGAGTATAACACAGCGTTAAACTGAGAGACACAACATCGCTCACATCTGTACGGAACGGAAGCGAGTAACACACACACACGCACACAGAGAGAGAGAGAGAGAGAGAGAGAGAGAGAGAGACAGAGAGAGACAGAGAGAGAGAGAGCAACTACGATTTTCTCGTGATACGTGGTATGCGACATTCTGTTTGTCTGTCTCCAGTCTCTCACCTTCTCACTTCTCTCCATCTGTCCGTAGCTTGGCAATGACCCAGTAGTCTTCTCCAACTCTCGAACTAGGAATCCAACAAGCAAGCGAGTGTCCAACAAAACTAGTGAACAAGCAGGCATGCCAGTGGATCGCAAGCAAGGCAAGCAAGGCAGCAAGCAAAAACAACAAACAACAAGAGAGGCAAGGCCTTCAAGACTCACTTGTGATACACTTTAAAAAAAAAAAATCCAAGCTTTTTATGTATTGAGTATAATTTCAAAATGTAATGTTTAAGATGAGAAAGATCAGTTTAAAGCAAATTAAGTCCCCTAGCATTGATTACAGAGTAATTTCCCTCTTTTTTTTTTTTTTTTTTTTTACTATTGAGTATAATTTCAAAATGTAATGTTTAAGATGAGAAAGATCAGTTTAAAGCAAATTAAGTCCCCTAGCATTAATTACGGAGTAATTTCCCTTTTTTTTTTATTATTGAGTATAATTTCAAAATGTAATGTTTAAGATGAGAAAGATCAGTTTAAAGCAAATTAAGTCCCCCTGCATTAATTACAGAGTAATTTCCCTTTTTTACTATCTGCACCAAAACGTTTGCAAAATAGATAAAAGTTCCATGCTTAGCAAAAGAAGTTCCTGTTTGAACAAAAAATGATAATAATGACTGCTCTTGTTGTTGGGTCAGAATATCAGATCAAAGTGCCAAGTTTAGAGAATACAAAAAATATAACAGTAAATGCAGTTTGCATATAATTAGGCTTCATTTTTTTGTTTTTTTGTGCCCATCCCAGAGGTGCAATATTGTTTTAAACAAGATGACTGGAAAGAACTGAATTTTTCCTATTTTTATGCCTAATTTGGTGTCAACTGACGAAGTATTTGCAGAGAAAATGTCAATGTTAAAGTTTACCACGGACACACACACACACACACACACACACACACACAGACAACCGAACACCGGGTTAAATCATAGACTCACTTTGTTTACAAAAGTGGACGGGTGCAATAGTCAAGTGGTTAAAGCGTTGGACTTTCAATCTGAGGGTCCCGGGTTCGAATCACGGTGATGGCGCCTGGTGGGTAAAGGGTGGAGATTTTTACAATCTCCCAGGTCAACATACGTGCAGACCTGCTAGTGCCTGAACCCCCTTCGTGTGTATATGCAAGCAGAAGATCAAATACGCACGTTAAAGATCCATTAATCCATGTCAGCGTTCGGTGGGTTATGGAAACAAGAACATACCCAGCATGCACACCCCCGAAAGCGGAGTATGGCTGCCTATATGGCTGGGTAAAAACGGTCATACACGTAAAAGCCCACTCGTGTGCATACGAGTGAACGTGGGAGTTGCAGCCCACGAACGCAGAAGAAGAAGAAGAAGAAGAAGAAGAAGTTTACACAAGTGAGTCAAAAATAAAGGAACGGACAGGAAAGGAGCAATAGAACAGAATGTTTCACTGCCAACATCACCAACCCTTAGATTAATTAAGGGATACACGGACTGCACTGCTCCACAGAGCAAGACCCCGTTAGCAGTTATTACTCTTGACATCTGTGACGGCGACTGAATCAAAAATAAGGTAAAAAACAAAAACAAAACAAAAACATATAACACACACACACACACACACACACACACACACAGAGGCATACTACGCACTAAAACCTCAGGATATAATCTCGCAGACCGATCTTTTATCAGACTCTTTTGCTGGCAACGTGACACGTGCATGCAGCCATGTGTGTCATGTCATGTCATGTCATGTAAGGTGCCCCCCACCCCCACCCCCCCCAACCCTACCCCCTCGCCACGCCACGCCCCGCCCCGCCCACACCACGCCACTCATCCACAGCAGACTCTCTCTTGATGACAGGTGATGGACAAGGAGACGGCCACGCCCACCGTCAGAACGGTGGATGATTGGACCACCACCCCGCAGCCCCAGATGATCAGCACTGGAGTCACCCCGCCCCGTCCCGCCGTGCTGGAAGTGGGCGTGGCCACGGTGCCCATCACGCTGATGGACCAGGCCACGCACACCGAGGTGACGACCACGCGGGAATCCGCCGTGGAGACGTGCCTGGTGGTGTGCGACAGCGAGACGCTGACGGACAGAACTGTGATGCTCGACGCCCAGACGGAGGTGGAGGTCAGCGTGGAGAATGAGGGAACCACCATGGCTGGAGGAGGAGGAGGAGGAGGAGGAGTGGAAGTCGCGGATGAGGGCTGCATGACTGAACAGATGTCAGAAGACGAACAACCTCCTCCGTCGTCGCCTTGTAAAGAATTCAAAGACGGCGAGAGCCAGTGCGGGCCGAATCCCGGAGTGGTGAACAAGGAGGTTAACACCACGCGACACAGGCGGAGGGTGAAGGAGGTGCAGACCTCTTACAGCTACACGGAGTGCCTCCTCTGCCAGCACCCCGAGAAGCTGGAGCAGCTGGGGCTGACCAAGACCTTCACCGACACCTCCACGGACCCCACCCCACCGGACACCCATGACGTGGCCACCATGGCTCTGTCCTGCCTGTCAGCCTCACCAGGATTGATGCACGCTGAGGTTCAAACCTCCACTGCGGCGCTGTACGATAAGAGCATCGCCACGTCGTTCGATTTCGAAGAAGATTTGGCAGCGAAGCCTTTTTTAGGGCTGGAGTCTCAGGATGCAGCCACGTCCACGGAATCCCTCCCTTACATCGGCCTCCTGAGCGAAATCGACGTGGACGAACTGATCGTGATTCCTGAAGCCAACTTTGAGCTGGTGTCGGACTCTGACCTGGAGGACTGTCGCGTGCCCATGGTGGACGGGGAGACTCTGACAGAGGTTCTGGACTACGCCGAGGTTGGAACGCAGACTCTGCAACCCGTGCCAGCGGGAGAGGAGAGTTCCGCGGATCAGAATCTGATTTGCCACGAGGATGACGTCTCCAAACACCTCAGCAGCATCGGGGTCAACACCTTACCCAAGGTCACTTTCGAGAAAGAAACCTCCACCCTCAGCCATCACCTGTTCTCCAAAGGAACCATGACGTTCTTCGTGACCAAGACGGACAAAGCCACCAGCACGGTGTCCTGCACACGGGCCAAGGCAGAGGGCGGCTCCGGACAGGCTGGGGGCGTGACGAAGGAGGGCGGGAGACAAAGGCAGGTGGACAACAAGGTGACCATGACCCACAGGACGGAGCAGAGAGACGTGGCCGTGGAGACAGACCCCGCACTGGTGGACGGTCGGATCACGGAGTGCATCTCCAAACTCCGGAACGTCTCGGAACGCCTCAACAGCCCCACTTCCAAGAGGACGACAGACGGCGAGGCAGTGAACGAACAGCCCCCTCAGGCTCCGCCCCCCAAACAGACCGACGGCTTGCACCCTCCTCTCTCCGCTAAGCCACCGCCCTCTCCGAAGATCCCTCGCAAAGAGAGCTGTCAGGCAGCGCAGGTTGTGGACACAGCTACTACTGCTGCTGCTGCTGCTGTTGTTGGTGCTGCAGATGACCAGCAAAGACAAAGGCAGCTTCAGCGTTTCCTGGTGGACACAGGCGTGGTGCTGAGGCCCAAGGACCCGTCTCCTGTGCGGAAGGCACAGCCCATCACCACGCTGAAGCCGCGGACGCCCGTGACACCGGGAGACCTCAGCGGCTACGCCAGCAGGAGCCTGCCCCGCCACGGGTCCCTGGAGAGACAGAAGGTGAAGATGGGCAGCCAGGTCACCCCGCCCAGTCGCCTCCCCTTGCTGAGGTACAACTCTGCCCCGGGCAGGATCGCTACAGTGCCCACGCAGACTCTGCTACGTAAGTCTGGCGCGACGTCACCCAGAACGTCGCCCAGTAAGATCCCCGTCAGCCAGAAAGCCGCACCACCCCCAGGTGGCGCTGTGCCGCCAAGCAGTCTGACGTCATCGGACTCCGGACCTCTACAGCAGTTGCCCTCACTCCCCTCCATCACAGAAACCCAAACTCCCTCCTCCTGTTCCGAGTCTTCCTTCCCCTCCCTGGACTCTGTCACACCCGCCAACAACAACGACGACGACAACAACGCCGACACCGCTGTGACGTCATGTCACTCTCGTTCGCCTTCCAACGTGACGTCAGTTTCTGACACAGCCGATGACGCACTGATGAGGACTACGGGCTCTGCAGACACGGCCGCGGTGGAAGGGAATGGAGACGACAGTTCAGTCAGCTCTGCACCCTTGGCCGCGGCACCTGCCACCACCACGCCCGCTCAGCAGGCGACCAGCTCGTCCTCAGAGAGTCTATCCAAGCAAAGAAGGAAAAGAAAGGCTTCATGCAAAGGCTACTGTCCGTCAAGAAGAAGAAGACGACGGCGACGACGACGACGAAGACAGAAAACAGCAGCAGCGCCAAAGAGAAAGACGCCGCCCCGACCAAACAAGACACTAGCGGCACCACCAAGCCCAAGCCCCAACAGGCACTGCCGCCACCATCGCCACAGGTCCAGAAGAAGAAAGCCAAGCCACAGCCAGCGCCAGAAACCAAAAGCAAGTCTCAACCTTCGAAGCCCACAACCACAGCGACCGCCGGCTCTTCTACTCCTGCTGCGACGACGACGATCCTGACGAAGCCTTCTTCTTCTTCTCCCGTTTCGAGTCCTGCTGCTGCACGTGCAGCCAAATCTTCCTCCTCCACCACAGGACCTGCAACTGCTGTTGTTGCCTCTGCCGACACAGGAGGGGCCTGCTGCTCTGCCCCTCCTCCCTCACCCCCACAACCTCCCCACCACTACCCTCCCCTCCCCGACCCCAGCAAGTCCCCACCCGCCCCGAAGAAGTCCCGCCCTTTCGTGTACGTTCGGCAGAGGATTTTGCCCATTCAGCAGGACAACGTGGAGGAGGTGAAGGAGAAGAAGGAGAAAGAGAAAGAGGACAAGGAGAAAGGTAAGGCAGGAGATGGAGGAAGAGGAGGAGGAGGAGGAGGAGGAGGAGGAGGAGGAGGAGGAGGAGGAGAGGTTTGTTGTACCGAAGTCGTAGTTGATGCGAGCAAGGCCCAGGCCCAAACTAAGGCCCCAGCAAAAGCCAAAAGCAAAGAGAAAACAAAGCCCGTTGGTAGTGGCAGTGGTAGTGGTAGAGTGGCATCAGCTGCCAACAAAGAAAAGGAGAAAATCTTGAAGGAAAAGGAAAGCAAAGCATCCTGCAAAGGAGTAGCAGGGGAGAGGGGGAAAGGGATGAGGCTGGTGAGGAAGGCAGAGAAGGGTAAAGAGTCAGAGAGAGCCACGGAGAAAGAGAAGAAATCGGTGAGCAAACCACGGGAGGGGGTTGTTGGTAAGAAATGACTATGCTGCTTCGGTTACTCATGACCATGTTGATGTTGATGATGATGATGATGATGATGATTATTATTATTACAACAGCCATTATTCTGGTTTTGCATACGTTTAGAATTGCATAGCGTTTGTCTTACGTTTGTTACTGTTTCTTGAAGAGTGTTCAGTGAGGTTAGTTAAAAATGTTTTTTGCATTTGTAATCATAGTTCTGCGTGGAACCACCATGCAGCAGCAAAAGAAAAATTAATGTTGTGCTGTGGAGTGACCTCCCTTCCCCGCTTGCGCATGCTCGCTTCCGCGACCATGGCACACTGTGAGTCTGCGCCTGTGTCGTTTTTTTTTCCTTCAGAATTTCATTTCCCTTGTGTCTAGAAAGCACATGCACAGCTGGTCCACTACTTCTAGAAAACAAACTGCTTGTACCAGATTTCTTGAAAGCTTGTCCCAGCATTCTGGAACGTAAAAACTGTTTGCCCAAATGTTCTTAAAAGCATACCACATGTCCCAAAACCTTTTAGAAAGCACCCAGCTGTTTCCCCAGATATCTAGATAGCAAACTGTGTTGTAAACTTTCCAGAAAGCACACCGCTTGTCGCAGCGTTGTAGAAAGCACACATTTCGTCCAGTGTATTCTAGAAAGCACAGTGTTTTTGTCCCACCATTGTTGGTAACTATTTCAATGCTTTATTTTCTTTCTAGAAAGCACATTGCTTTTCCTAGATTTCCTGAGAGTACTATTTTGTCCCACAATAGCCGAGTGGTTAAAGCGTTGGACTGTCAATCTGAGGGTCCCGGGTTCGAATCACGGTGACGGCGCCTGGTGGGTAAAGGGTGGAGATTTTTACGATCTCCCAGGTCAACATATGTGCAGACCTGCTAGTGCCTGAACCCCCTTCGTGTGTATATGCAAGCAGAAGATCAAATACGCACGTTAAAGATCCCGTACTCCATGTCAGCGTTCGGTGGGTTATGGAAACAAGAACATACCCAGCATGCACACCCCCGAAAACGGAGTATGGCTGCCTACATGGCGGGGTAAAAACGGTCATACACGTAAAAGCCCACTCGTGTGCATACGAGTGAACGCAGAAGAAGAAGAAGAAGTCCCACATTTCTCTGAAATACTTTGCTTGTCCTAGCTTTTCACAACGTACCCCACTTGTCCCAAGTTTGGTAGTGTGTGTGTGTGTGTGTGTGTGTGTGTGTGTGAAGGTGTGTGGTGTAGAGTTGTTTTGGGGTGTATTTTTCAACTTGTTACAGTTGTGTGTATTTTTGCCTGTGGCGCTTTGTTGTTTTACCTTTTTTTATGCTTTCACGATTTCTGCTTTTCAGTTGTGGGAAAGAAACCCCTTTATTTGTTTAATGTTTTCATGCTTTCAGTGTGTGTGTGTGTGTGTGTGTGTGTGTGTGTGTGTGTGTGTGTGTGTGTAGACGAAAGGAACCCATTTATTTTGTTTACCATAACGAACGTTTTTGTTTTTTTGTTTTTTTTTCGTTTTTGTTTTTTCATTCAGTCAGTCGCTACTCGCGACTACATGTAACCTCACGGTACCTAACGATATCAAAACAAGTGGAGGAATACCTTAGACTAATTAAAACTTATCAATCAACACAGCTATTTCATACATCAGCGGCAAATGATTATCATCAGGAGAAAAATACACTTCTTCGTCGATCATACGTACAGCTTTTTTGCTTGCTTCCTGTTTTTTTATTTATTTGTTTATTTATTCATTCATTCATTCATTCATTCATTCATTTGTTTATTTATTCATTTATTCATCCATTTATTTATTTATTTATTTACCTTTTAATTAATTTAGGTAACACTCAGAGAGGTACTAAGTGTGTTATATTATAAGAAGTAAACGAGTTTATAAGGTAAGTAGATTGCGCGTATGGAGGAATATAATACTGTTGTATTGTGTCAGATAATCCATTGAGTGACATTCGCCTTGCCTGAATCTCTCTTTGTTGTCCAGAACTTACCCACGGCCTTCTCGGTCAGTATGCGGAAAGTGCATGTACCATTGTGTAGACTGAAGAGTTGAATGTTGTTCGTGTACATGTATCGTTTTGCACGTGCATCATTCATTTGCTGTTGTCGTTTGTGGTTTTAGTACGGGTTTTAAACAGAGTATACTGTTTTGTTATCAATGCACGCGACTATGTGTTTCCGTTTCTCTCTATCTGTGTGTGTGTGTGTGTGTGTGTGTGTGTGTGTGTGTGTGTGTGTGTGTGTGTGTGTGTGTTGTTTGTTTGTTTGTTTGTGTGTGTGTGTGTGTGTGTGTGTGTGTGTGTGTGTGTCGTTCCATGCCCTTTGTTTTCGTCTTCTTCTTCCTCTTCTTCCTCTTCTTCCTCTTCTTCTTCTTCTTCCTCTTCTTCTTCTTCCTCTTCTTCTTCCTCCTCCTCTTCTTCCTCTTCCTCTTCTTCCTCCTCCTCTTCTTCTTCTCGTTCCTCAGATGGACACCCAAAATCACTGCGATAGATGACGCTGTGCTCTGCAGGTTCTTCAGACAAACCGTTGAGCTTTCAGCAGGTCAGTTGGCGTTCCATCGAGCCCAGTTCCTCGTTTTGAGCGCTTCATTGCAGGGGGGAGGGGGGGGGGGGGGGGGGGGGGGGGCGGCAGGATTGCAGCTGATGTTCTGTTGTCGCCTGTCTGGCTGTCAGTCCCACTGGAGGGGTACCGTACTGAGTGAGTGACCAATGCGGAGGTTAGGAATTTAGTTTTAGAACAAGAAGCGGTTTATTAGGCGGTTGTGGCCTGTTCTGTGCCTGAACGCTGACACCTTCTCCCGCCTTAACTCACTCCGTACAGCCAGTCCTCTCTTCTCCTCTACACAGACCCCTCGGATGTCCAGTGGGGTGTCTCAATGACCCAACCTTTAGCCTCCGTCGTCAGAATCGTGGTATTCTTTGTCAACATTCACCTCTTCAGTATAAGAGCCTTCCGCTTGCAATATTTGGATGGTGGTAATTGGGGTGAAACGCTGTTAACGACGTCTCTTTCGCCGTTCGTATGGAGAGAGTTAAGTGAGGTAACACGCGTTCCGATTTTGCGCATGTTTCAGCACTGCTGCCATGTCGGTTCCATGAAAGAGAGAAGTGGGCGGGGGCGGGGGTGGGAGGGTAGGTGAGGAGTAAAAAGACGGGAGGTGGGTGGGGGGGTGGTTTGGGGCTGGTGGGGGGTTAGGGATGGTTGGGTGGTTGGGGGGTTGGGGGGGGGGGTAAGGAAGAGGGAGGGGATGGGAGGGGGCGGTGGCTGGATGGCGGGGGGGGGGGGGGGGGTGGGGGTGTTGTAGCAATAAAGTGCAGACGTGTCAGCTGGATATCTATCTGTGTGTCTGTATACCACACTACACCCCGTCTCCTATCATGACAGCTTGATTTATCACACACATTTCTGTTGGAAAAAAACAACAACACCACACCCTGCAACAACCCAACCCAACTACCACCCAGCTCAATGAAAAAGCAAACTGACTGACGACAGACTTAACATTTATGAAATATCAACCCCCAAGCTCTCCGCTTTTTATTTTAACTCCACCCTCCATCTATCATATTTACTCTAACTCAACATTAATCCTCCCTTAATCCTCTCTTTATAAATGGAAACATTCTTCTTCTTCGTCTTCTCCTTCTGCGTTCGTGGGCTGCAACTCCCATGTTCACTCGTATGTACACGTGTGGGCTGTTACGTGCATGACCGTTTTCACCCCGCCATGTAGGCAGCCATACCCCGCTTTCGGGGGGATGTATGCTGGGTATGTTCTTGTTTCCATAACCCACCGAACGCTGTCATGGATTACAGGATCTTTAACGTGCGTATTTGATCTTCTGCTTGCGTATACACACGAAGGTGGCTCAGGCACTGGCAGGTCTACACATAATGTTGACCCGGGAGATCGTAAAAATCTCCACCCTTTACCCCACCAGGCGCCCTCACCGAGATTCGAACCCGGGACCCTCAGATTGAAAGTCCAACGCTTTAACCACTTGCGCCCGTAAATGGAAACATTCAAATGTGAAAATTACCCCCTCGAAGACGGAGTATGGCTGCCTACATGGCGGGGTAAAAACG
>NC_134881.1:40942368-40944868 GCF_041734735.1 Babylonia areolata | reverse complement strand
AGGTTTCAAATCAGGTATATTACAGAATGTTATATACATGTCAAATCTATCACTAGCACAAATGTGACTATACCATGTTTGCCATCTACAATCAATAAGCCTTTGGCGAGAGAGTAGAGGGAAGAAGGGTGGAGAAGGGGGAGATTATGAACCAGTACATGGGTCATTTTTCGCTTGAATCATTTTCTTTGTAGTTTTCCCACCACCACCACCACCACCACCCGCTCTCCCTCCCTCCCCCTCCCTCCTCCTTCACAAAGCCTACCTATTCTCGAAAGCTTATAACATTCTCTGCTTTAGTCAGTCATCAGCTCAATGTTTGCTTGGCTCGGCTCGGCTTAGCACAGTGCTTTCTTCGCTTTCGTGCAGTCAGTGTTTTTTTACCCGACAGTGTTGGGGTCATTGACATGACTCAGTCCCATGGCGTTACACCTCAACTCTTGCTGTTTCTCTTTTTCTTTCTTTCTTTCTTTTCTTCTTTCTTTCTTTGCAGTTCCCCAGGACTGCGTCGTCAACTAAGAAGTCAAGAGCGGACAGCATCAAGGCCGAGATCAGAGAGAAAGAGAGAGAGAGAGAGAACGATCCGAATGCTTGCAAAAAAAAAAAAAAAAAAAATGTATATCAGTATTCCCATCAAAATGATACTTGAATGACTGTGCTGATTCTGACGGCATTGTTGTCTATTGATATCATTATTGTTATCATTATTAATGCCATCAGTGTTGTTATTTTGCTGGAAGGGAAACAATTCTTGTAAATAGATCCACGAGTTCATTCCCTTTGAAAGTTATGACGTGGACCAATCCGAAGTGTTGAGGAGAGGTACCGATGCAGCTTCAATGACAACAGCTTGTGAGCCATGCGCTCTCTCTCTCACATACACACGCAGACAGACAGACAGACAGACAGACAGACACACACACACACACACACACACACACACAGATGCTAACGCTGATTTCCATGTTTCCATTTTGTGTGTGTGTGTGTGTGTGAAGACTCGGAAGGACTGTATCTTGAAAACAGAAAACCCGGGATAACACTAGATACCAGAAGAAAAAAAAGACGAAAAAAAAGACGTTAACAACTGGGAAAATAGAAGCTCCAGCAGGCAGATTCCCTCTGTACTAGTAAGGCGAAAACAAAACAAAACGGTTCAGATTGACCTGTAGGTGGTAACTTGTCCTATGCTGAAAGAGTTTCTCTACGTTTCGGGCCCTAGGCCTTTCTTCATGGGGAGGGAGAAAAGTAAAGAATGGAGAAGAAAAGAGAGGACAAAACCAAGACAGAGGTAAAAAAACTAAGAACTATGAAGAAGGGCCTAGGATCCGAAACGTAGGAAAACTCTTTCATCATAGGACAAGTTACCACCTACAGGTCAGTCTCAACCGTTTTGTTTTTTTTCCGCCTGTCTCAGTCAAGTCCTGCAGTCAAGATTTCCTCTTGTAATAATAATAATAATGGATACTTATATAGCACACTATCCAGAAATCTGCTCTAGGTGCTTTATAAAAACGTTTTTGTTAACATAATACATCATATCTATGTTACATACACACACCAAAAATTAATGTGACTACACACACACACACACACACACACGCTGCATACATACATTTTAACATACATGTGTATCTAACAGCTACCCTAACACATACGCACACATAGGCAGGCACAAACTTACATAAACACACGCACACACAATACACATTCATATACATGCATATAGTTATGTACACATACATATTATACACACATAGTCAAGCACAGTTAACGCAAAGGAAGTGGACCTGCCACAATTGAACTTATTGCTGAGGGAAAAGGTGAGTTTTGAGACGAGATTTAAAAGATGCGAGGGAATCAGAATGACGGAGGTTATCAGGGAGCTTGTTCCACGTCTTTGTACTAGTAAGCTTTCACTCAACGCCACAGGGAAGATATTATGTGACTGTTTTCAAACCGAAATTCAGGCCAGAGCATGAACATTCTTTATGACTTACACAGACATCCCTCGGGGCACTGTGAAACGAATTCGAATTCCAGTTCCGTGATCCCTTCCCTTTGAAAGATATGTGTGGTTCGTCCGTCGGGATCGACGAGGACCATCTAGTCATCCTGGGGGTGGGTGGGTTGGGATCTGTGGGTGCGCAGATGACTGGTCAGGCCAATCCGCGCCCGAAAGGTTCTGACGCAGTGTGGACAGGGGATGGTGGCGGCTGTCGGGGACTTGCTGGCACTGCTTTTCCTGGCCTGTCTGCGTTGCTCTGCTGCAGCGATTCTGTTGGCCTCACAGGATTTGGCGCCTTAGTGCACAGCTGAACGCCACTTTGCTTTGAAAGATATACGTTCCAAAGGAATCTACTTTACTGGCCTGGGAAAAGCAAACAACAACAACAGAAAACGCCCCAACCAAATCGTTCACCAAAAATTCCCTACGCTTATTCACAGACGCACGTGAAGCAAGCAACGCTTTTTTGGGTAATGTTTTATCATTATTTCA
>NC_134881.1:40934868-40937368 GCF_041734735.1 Babylonia areolata | reverse complement strand
GGGGGCGTGCATGCTGGGTATGTTCTTGTTTCCATAACCCACCGAACGCTGACATGGATTACAGGATCTTTAACGTGCGTATTTGATCTTCTGCTTGCATATACACACGAAGGGGGTTCGGGCACTAGCAGGTCTGCACATATGTTGACCTGGGAGATCGTAAAAATTTCCACCCTTTACCAACCAGGCGCCGTCACCGTGATTCGAACCCGGGACCCTCAAGATTGACAGTCCAACGCTTTAACCACTCGGCTATTGCGCCCGTCAGTCTGTTGACAAGTCGTCTATTTACTGGTGGTAGTTTCTGAACTGTAACCGTGTATCTTTGATGAAATCGTGTTATGCTTGCCCCCCACGACATGCCAAATGTTGTGTCTTGATTGAAATCGGCCAATGGTTTATCAACCAAAGTTATTTCAGGAAAACAATAGCAGTGACACGTGACACAAATTTGCAGTGAAGACACACACAGGAATGTCACGAACTCCGCGCGCAAGTGAAAGCTTGCCGTAAAGCCAGCCGAGCACTCGGCTACACATAATGAAATCACCGCTTCGCGCTTTACTGACACGAGAAGCAAAATGGCTGATTGAACACTTCTGCTGGCTTCAGTTAGCAAGGAGGCAAAGAGAAGGCATGCGCTATCCATGTATTTTTTTAGAACAGTGGATACGACCCCGTGCGGCGTGAAGATTCTCACTTCCGAGGCGGACGCCGCGTCACCACTCCAGTGTTTGTTAGTTTTGCTCTGCCAGCGGAGTGGGAACGTGTAACGTTGTTTGCTTTTTTTAGCATTACTATTCCCGTCAAGACTACTGATCACAGTGTTCTTTTTTTCTTCTTCTTCTTCTTTTCCTTTCTTTTTTTTTTCTTCTGTGATTTGTATAATTTATGTGTTTTTTTTTCCTCTCTCTCTCGTCCTTCACGGCAAAATCTCCAGCCTCCATTCTGCCAACATAGACTGATGTGATGTAGGCCTTGCCCCCCCCCCCCCCCCCCCCCCGCGTATTTTTTCCTGCGTGCAGTTTTATTTGTTTTTCCTATCGAAATGGATTTTTATGTAGAATTTTGCAACCCTTTTTGTTGCCGTGGGTTCTTTTACGTGCGCTAAGTGCATGCTGCACACGGGACCTCGGTTTATCGTCTCATACGAATGACTAGCGTCTAGACCACCACTCAAGCTCTAGTGGAGGGGGGGGAAATATCGGCGACTGAGCCGTGATTCGAACCAGCGCGCTCAGATTCTCTCGCTTCCTTGGCGGACGCGTTTCCTCTAGGCTCGGGTTGTCGGATTTTTCAAGCGCATGTTTCAAACTGTTCATGGGCACTTGTGCCTCCAAAAGCCGTCTGTGTGTTCATGATTTTTTGAGAGGCCATCCGTAAACGAGCTGAAGCATGAATTATTTAAATCTTCTTTTGACAAAAAGAACAACAGAAATACAAACAAACAAACAACAATTTATTGAACTGAAAATACACCAGCTTTTATGAAATGGTCCGTGTAATGGACTCTGCACCCTACACAGAGATACCTAACTTCTTCGTGGAGTCTGTCGCCTGTGGTTCGTCCGTCGGGATCGACGAGGACCATCTAGTCATCCTGGGGGTGGGTGGGTTGGGCTCTGTGGGTGCGCAGATGACTGGTCTGTCGCCTATACATATAGTAGATACCCAACTTTTTTTTGCGAAGTCTGAAGCCTTCATGCAGACACCTCAAAAACCCTTGCTCATTCCATTACTGCTTCTTCTTCTTCGTTCGTGGGCTGCAACTCCCACGTTCACTCTTTTACCCGTATGACTGTTTTTACTGACCCCCGCCATTTAGGCATCCATACTCCGTTTTCATTGACGTAAGTTTACATTTGGGCCAACAGCAAAGTGAGAGCTGTATTATCAATGGGAAACCATTTACAGCTTAGTCTTTTTGTGAAGGACTATGACTCTCAAACTAGGAGGCAAAATTGCACTGGCTCTTAGTGCTGCAGCCTTGGGGGCTAGTTGGCCTTTGGGAACCATCCCAACGCCGACTGTCCTAAAACCCTCTTGGCCGAGAGAGTGGGGATGTAACTTGGGCAAGACACTCTCCACTATAATCAAATTCTAGCCCAAATGGTCGGAACAGCAGTTGCCTGCCTCCTCTGTTGTTCTGATGGTCATGGTCGGACACGACTCCGTTTTTGAGGGGCTTCCATTATTACAAGTCCGGCACCACACTAAAAGGCCCCAAACAATTTAAAAAACAAACAAAAAAACCCAAACAAAAACAACTCCGTTGGAGGAAGCAGAGACTGAGTGGAGGTGGTTGACTACTCAGCAGCGTTCTGGTTTTCCTCACTCCCCCCCCCTTCCTCTTCCACGAACCCCCGCCCCCACCACCCACCCCCACCTGCCAGCAGACAGATTAAAGAAGGCCAGACCCCTGCTGTGTCAGTACTCTCCGCTCCGTGAGGATAAACATAAATCATTTTTTTTGGGTTTTTTTTGGTGCTGAGGTTTCGTT
>NC_134881.1:40922368-40924868 GCF_041734735.1 Babylonia areolata | reverse complement strand
AGAGAGAGAGGGGGACAGAGAGAGAGAGAGAGAGAGGTGGAGGGGTGGGGGGGTGAAAGAGTATAAAATTCCACAAAAAAGAAAAAAAAAAAGAAAAAAAAAAGACGACAAAAGCTGCCGCATGCAAGACGGACATGGCATTTATGGCTGGTTCACTGCTGAACTGTCCTGTTGAACAACTCCTCTCCCTAACCCCTCTCTACCCCTCCCCCCCCCCACCCTCCCACCACTCCCCACTCCTCGCCGTTCAATCCCCGCCCCCCTCGTCCCCTTCCTCTCCCCTCCCGCCGCACACACACACACACACACACACACCCACCACACACCCCCACTACACACTTCCTCTCCACCCATGCCTTCCTCTCCCCCCGGCTCTACTCCTTCCTTCCTCTAACCTTTACCACCACCAACTCCCCCCCCCCTTCCCTCCCTCCCTTCCTACCCCCTCCCCCTCCCTCTCGTTTCCGCCGCCATCATTCCCATTCCTCCCCACCCCTTTCCGGTCATCTTGGTCGAAGGGAGAGAATCCTTTTGTTACCCCGTGAAGTGAGTTCCCCTCATTATTTTATGAACTCATGAAACTCCCCCCGTGATTGTCAACGCCATCATCATGGTAGCTATATCTAAAGGTATTATTATTATTATTATTATTATTATTAGCAGTAGTAGTAGTAGCAGTAGTTCTGAAAGCCTGCTCAACGAAGAAGAAAGAGGAGGACCCAGAGAAGCACTGTCTCCATCCCGCCCTTGGAACAATCCTCTACCACCCTTGGAGGCCTGCGCTGTGTTCACGATGGGTGCAGGCACGCACACAGGACACTCCATTAAGAATTCAAGGGACATAACTGCTCCCCGGAACAGAGGTAAAAGAGACCACAGGATGCAACTCACGACAGCCTTAAAAGAAATATCCCCATGGGTGTACCAGCCAGTATTTCATGACTGGAGAGCCCACCGGCAAACGACACCACCCTCCAGCTTTCCTTATAAACGAGTAACAAAATGAATAAAATAATATTTCTCAGCAGATGCGGTGAAGCGTTTAGAACGCACGCTTTAACATCTAACTGAAACAAGTGTTAATATTGCTGTTATCACAGGAATCCCTATTACGAGATTAACTATTGATATTATATTGTTAATTATGTTGCTGCTGTACCCTTGTCTACATTGTTTATGTGACCGACCGCCCATACTCTACCCTACACCCCTATTCCCTTCGCTGCTTTTCATCCCTAAATTTAATATTCTTCTTCGTGGGCTGCAACTCCCACGATCACTCGTATAAACACGAGTGGGCTTTTACGTGTATGACCATTTTTACCCTGCCATGTAAGCAGCCATACTCCGTTTTCGGGGGTGTGCATGCTGGGTATGTTCTTGTTTCCATAACCCACCGAACGCTGACATGGATTACGGGATCTTTAACGTGCGTGTTTCATCTTCTGCTTGCGTATACGCACGAAGGGGGTTCAGGCACAAGTAGGTCTGCACATATGTTGACCTGGGAGATCGTAAAAATCTCCACCCTTTACCCATCAGGCGCCGTTACCGATATTCGAACCTGGGACCGACCCTCAGATCGAAAGTCCAACGTTTTAACCATTCAGTTTTTGCGCCCGTCTGTCCATAAATATTCGAACTTTTGTATTTTGTATATGTCTTTGTATTTTGGTAGATACTTCTAGTTCGATTATATCCCTAAATATTCGAACTAGAAGTGTCTGCCCGATTACAAATACAATTACAAAGACATCCAGCCTTAAAAAAAAGGATAGTATTTGCTCTGCCCATCTTAACGTGCTGTTATTCTAATGGGGTCAGAGAATTAACCTCATAGTACCCCGCACTCTCCAAGGGTGGTTTACAAATCCCCATCAACCATAATTATCACCTGGGGCTGGATGTCGACGGAAAGCTCAAAAGAAACAAACTGACTCGCTAGCAGACGCTTCCACGTTCATTCAATTCGCCGATGTCCAAAGTGCCAGCATCCGACAGTAAACACATCGCTGTAATGTTGAGTTTGGCGCTGGAAGGCCACACACCCAGAGGCGACTCTGCACTGCCGATGAATATTTTCATATTAGTTTTTGGGATGTGTACATCTATTACATTAAAGGTGACTCAGTCCTGAAGTGGCGACCACCCTGGAGGCCAGGGTTCGAACCTGCTGAGGACCAGGAAAAGAAAGAAAGAAAGAAAGAAAGAAAGAAAAGAAAAGATCGGCAATACAAGGGCATCCAGGAGTCATGACGTGGGTGCGGCCCGCCCTCCTTAGAGTGTAAGGAGTTAACTCACTCAGTACGGCCAGTCCTCTCTTCTCCTCTACACAGACCCCTCGGATGTTCAGTGGGTGTCTCAATGACCCAACCTTTGGATTCCGTCGTCAGAATTGTGGTATTCTTTGTCAACATTCACCTCTTCAGTATAAGAGCCTTCCGCTTGCAATATTTTGATGATGGTAATTGGGGTGAAACGCTGTTAACGTCGTCTCTTT
>NC_134881.1:40904868-40912368 GCF_041734735.1 Babylonia areolata | reverse complement strand
TTGGGGTGTGTGTGTGTTGTGTGTGTTTTTGTGGTTTTTTGGTTTTTTGTGTGTGTGTGTGTGTGTGTGTGTGTGGGGTTTGGGGGCCCTTTTCTGAGTTTGCAGATTGAGGGTTTTTTGGAAAAATGGAATTTGCCTTTCCAAAATGAAAAAAAATACAGCGACAAACCCCTATTTTGTTCTTGACGGGGGAAAAAACTCAGGATTCAATTTACCCTCATTTCCCTTTTTTTTTTTTCCCCTTTCCCTTCCTTCCTTCAAAAAAATTTCCCACCCCCCCTCCTTCACCCCCCATTTTTTCCCGGTCCCAAAGTTAACATTCCCCTTCTTCTTCTACTTCTTCGTTCGGGCTGAAATTTTCGTTAATTGTTCACACGATGGGCTTTTACCGGGGTTTTTTTAACCCCCCCTAAGTAGGGAGCCCCTTACTCTTTTTTTCCATAAACCAAACCTTTAAAGCAAGATCGGAAACGTTTACATTTTGCATTTTTCGTTTGAAAGAAAAAGCATTTTTTTTTTTTGTAAACAAAAATTTTTTTTTACCCTTTTTTTCCCCCTTACTTCCCCCTCCCCCTTCTCCTTTTTCTGTCCCCCGTTTGTTTCCCCGGTGTCTTTTTTCGTCCGTTAAATTTTTTTCATTTAATTTTTTTTTAAAAGGGACTTTGTCCCTTGCAGGGAAAAATTTGGGTAAAAAAGGAAAAAATTCAAGGTTTTCTTTTCCCAGAATCCCCGGTTTAAAACAAATTAATTTTCCAAAAAATAAATAAATTAAGCCTTTTTTATTTGAAAAAAATTTTTTTTGTATATTTTAAAATTTTTTGGAAAATTTCCCCTCTGGGCCCCTTTGATTGTTTTTCCCACCCCAAAAACCCCGAGCAGCATTTTAAAATTTTTTTTCCTTTAAAGGGGAATTTTTTTCTAAGTTTCCCGGAAAATTTTTTTATTTTCCTTTTGTTTTTTTCTGGTTTAAAGGGAAGGGAAATTTTCCCCTTTTTTGTTAAAAATGCTAGGGGAAAAAAATTCGCCTTTAAAACCTGATTCGGGGCCTTCTTAAACCTTAACCCTTTGGAAAATTTTAAAACAATCAAAAACAAATTTTTTTCCCCCCATCAAAAAACTTAAAACCCTTCCCCCGTTTTTTATAATTTTTTTTAATCTCAAAATACACATGACAAAACGAAATTTTAAGAAGGGGGAAAAATTTTTTTCTTTTAAAATTTTTAAAAAATTTTTTGTTTAAAAAAATTTAAAAAACAAAAACAAAAAAAAGAAAAACTATTTGGCCCAACCGGGTTTCCGGGAAACAGGTTTAAATTTTTTTATTAATTTAAATTTAAATTTTTTTTGGGTTTTGTTTCCTTCCCCTTCCTTCCTGGGTTTTATTTTATTTTATTTCTGTGGGGTTTCGGGGGGTTTGTGGGTTTTTGGGTTTTTTCAAAAGGGGCAATGGTTTTCTCGTTTACGTTTACAGACATGCTAATCAGGTTGAGGGCACACCATTATATTTTCTCTTTTTTTGATATATATATATATATATATATATATATATATATATATATATATATATATATTATTCGTCCTCATTATTTGTATTTGTATTTCTTTTTATCACAACAGATTTCTCTGTGTGAAATTCGGGCTGCTCTCCCCAGGGAGAGTGTGTCGTTACACTACAGCGCCACCCATTTTTTTGTATTTTTTTTCCCTGCGAGCAGTTTTATTTGTTTTTCCTATCGAAGTGGATTTTTCTACAGAATTTTGCCAGGAACAACCCTTCTGTTGCCGTGGGTTCTTTTACCGGTTTATCGTCTCATCCGAATGACTAGCGTCCAAACCACCACTCATAGTGTAGTGGAGGGGGAGAAAATATCGGTGGCTGAGCCGTGATTCGAACCAGCACGCTCAGATTCTCTCGCTTGCTAGTTGGACGCGTTACCTCTAGGCCATTACTCCACACACACACACACACACACACACACACACACACACACACACACACACACACACACACACACACACATATATATATATATATATATATATATATATATATATATATTAGTCTCAAAAGTACACACTGACCACGACAATGTTCAAGACGCGAAAAACCTTTTTTCTTTTTTAATTTTTAAAATATTTTTTGTGTACATAAAATAAACAATGTTTTAAACTGAAATTTGAAACCCAGAAAAACTCTGGCAACTAACAACGAGGTCATGGCCGGCATGAGACTAGGAACCTCTGCGTGACATGGTTTCACTGAAGCATCAGGACTGTCTGCCAATTTCACCCTGTTCTGCTTTCCTCCTCCTCCTCCTCCTACTGGCTTTTCTCCTCTCCCACCTCCTGTATCGATTCCTCTGTGTGTGTGTGTGTGTGTGTGTGTGTGTGTGTGTGTGTGTGTGTGTGTGTGTGTGTGTGTGTGTGTGTGTGTGTGTGTGTGTGTGTGTGTGCTCGTGTGTGTGTGTGTTCTTGTGTGTGTGTGTGTGTGTGTGTGTGTGTGTGTGTGTGTGTGTGTGTGTGACTGACCCCCATTCAGTTGCTGAGTTTGCAGAAGGGATGGATGGATGGATGGTGGGTGGGTGGTGGTGGTGGCGGTGGTGGCGGTGGTGGTGGTGGCTGGAATCTGCTGCCAGTAATGACAAACTGACAGCGACACCACGTCTTTCTTTCTTGACAGGGAGCGAACTCTGGATTCACCTCCCTCCCCACCCCCCCACCCCCAACACCCCCTTGCACCCCTTTTCCTTCCCTTCACAGTCCCACCCCACCCCTCCCCTCCCCTCCCTCCCTCCCTCCCTCATGATATGTTTTGTTATTGTGAATGTTGTTTCAAATGATTTTTTTCCTTTTCTTCATGTCTGTTCAAACAAATGCGATGCAACAGATACTGTTTGTGTACCCATTATTTATTTATTTATTTATTTATTTTTCTTTCTTCAATCATATTATTTATTTATTTTATTTTATTATTTTTTGTGTGTGTACGCTTATAGTTGACTTCATCAAGTTTTTGCGCCTTATACATATTATTATTATTAGTAGTAGTTCTTTTTTTATGTATGTATCTATCTATTATTATTTTTTTTTATTCTATTATTTTATTATCTTTTAAAATTATTTTTTTTATTTGTTATTTTATTTCATTTATTTTATTTTATTCTATTTTTCCTCAAGGCCTGACTAAGCGCGTTGGGTTACGCTGCTGGTCAGGCATCTGCTTGGCAGATGTGGTGTAGCGTATATGTGGATTTGTCCGAAAGCAGTGACGCCTCCTTGAGCTACTGAAACTGAAGCTGAAACTGTACCCACCCATAAGGGCTATGACCTAATGAATAAATTATCCATATCCGTATCTCCCTCTCATTTCCTAGTGCCACGTGACCTACATCGAAATCAAGACAGCATTCTTCAGTCGACCTAAAAACTGGAGCATGCAGGCGAGCTTCAGAATGACTGAGTAAGTCTGTACAATGCTAAAATCAACAGCAGTGTGAAGCGCAAACAAACATGACAGTCATTATTAATGATTATTAAATCGATGGGCTGGAATTTAAACCACAGCCTTAAATAATAATCCCATCAACATAGTTACCAAAGAACCGAGTAAAAAAAAAAGAAAAAAAAAAGAAAGACATGAAGAAGAAAAGTCGAAAGTTTGCATGTGTTCGTTTTAATGCTATGCACCAGAATTTCTTTTCGACCGAAGGCAGCATATTTCTGTATACATTTCTCGTTTACGCTCTCCTGTCTACTTACATTATCAGACAAAAAAACAACAACAACAACAAAAAAACAACAACCAAAAACAAAACAAAAACGAACAAACAAACAAACAAACAAAACAAAAAAACCACAAAAAAACCACTTCAAGAAACCAGTAAGCCAGCCAAATGTCCAGTCATGTCTCATCAGATTTTAAAGTTTTAAAGTTTCAACAACAACAACAAAACCAACAACAACAAAACCAACATCAAAATATTTGCTAACGCCACAAACACGTTTTTCAGCTTATTTTGCTTATTTTGCAGAGGTTGGAGAATCGTAGCCCGAAGGTTTCATGTTTGCTTCTTTTGCTCATGACGTTGAGCGCGCAGCATCATGCAAGCTCCATGAATTCGTGGGTCCCCCCCAATCCCCCCTCCTTACTCTCTCTCTCTCTCTCTCTCTCTCTCTCTCTCAACAGTTATAATGTATTTTTTGTTGTCTATATATTTACACGGATACAATGCACGGTTTGTTGTCTATATTAATGCTTATTTGCTTATGTGTTTTCGTTGAGTTGTATTATGTTTACGTATACCCCCTTCACTAGGGGCTGTGGCCTGATTGTGAATAAACCATTCCAAATCCAAATTCTCTCTCTCTCTCTCTCTCTCTCTCTCTCTCTCTCTCTCTCTCTCTCTGTGCGTGCGTATGAGTTGGTGGTTGATTGCAACGGAAGGATTCCTGATTCCTCTGTTGTGTCTTCACGTGTTTTTTTTTTTTTTTTTTTTTTTTTTTTGCTCTTATTTTTCCCCATGCTAATTTCTCTTATTTTGTTTTGGTTGGAATGGTTTTAAATGGTGGGATAATCTGGAAATTCGGATTAAAAAATATTTTTATTGTGTTTTGATTTTGATTTTTTTCCCTTCTTCCTTTTACTCATTATCGCCTCATTAGCTTTATTCCCTCTTTATGGCGAAGGCTGGATGTAAAAAAAAAAAAAAAAAAAAAGAAAAGAAAAGAAAAGAACAAAAAAGCATGTTACGTGCTTATCTATTACCCTCGATAATAAAGATTTGGCTTTGTCTTGTCTTGTCTTGTCTTCTGAGAAACCCAAGACCTCGTGAAGCTAGCTAATAGTGAGGACTTGGCCTGGGGCTTGGGGCCTGGGGCGAGCGAGGACCGTCTGCGTGCAAATGACATGACATGTAAGTCACGAGGCATCAGGATTCTCTCGGTGCCCCATTTCGCTGCTTTCCCCTTTTTCCCATTTCTGGCCGGCTTCCACCCCGCGCGCCATCCACCACCACCTCTCTTTATCGATCCCCACCCCCTCTCTCTCTCTCTCTCTCTCTCTTGCTGTGTGTGTGTGTGTGTGTGTGTGTGTGTGTGTGTGTGACCGCCAATGCTGAGTTGGCGGAAGCGGATGGGTGAGGTGCCAGTGTGTGGACTGCCGGTCATGATGAAATGACAGCAACACCGCGCTCCTCCTTCTGTCTTTCCTGTCTTTCCTGACTGTTTGGAGTCAACTCCAAGCGTTTCATTTTCACCTCCACCACCCCTACTACCTTCTTTCCTGCCTTCCTTCCTTCCTTCCTTCCTTCTGCTTCACAATCCCTCCCTCATCCTCTTCCTCCTCCTCCTCCCCCTCCTCCTCCTCTTCCTCCTCGCCCTCCTCCTCCTCCTCCCCTCCTCCTCCTCTATCTCCTCTCCCTCCTCCTCCTCTTCTTCTTCCTCCTCTTCCTCCTACCCTCTTCCTCCTCCTCCCCCTCCTCTTCCTCCTCTTCTTCTATCTCTTCCTCCTCCCCTCCTCCTCCTCTATCTCCTCTTCCTCCTCCTCCTCTTCTTCCTCCTCTTCCTCCTACCCTCTTCCTCCTCCTCCCCCTCCTCATCCTCTTCCTCCTCGCCCTCTTCCTCCTCCCCTCCTCCTCCTCTATCTCCTCTCCCTCCTCCTCCTCTTCTTCCTCCTCTTCCTCCTACCCTCTTCCTCCTCCTCCCCCTCCTCATCCTCTTCCTCCTCGCCCTCTTCCTCCTCCTCCCCTCCTCCTCCTCTATCTCCTCTCCCTCCTCCTCCTCTTCTTCCTCCTCATCCTCCTACCCTCTTCCTCCTCCTCCCCCTCCTCTTCCTCCTCTTCTTCTATCGCTTCTTCCTCCTCTTCCTCTATCTCTTCCTCCTCCCCTCTCCCCCTCCTCCTCCTCTTCCTCCTCGCCCTCCTCTCCTCCTCCCCTCCTCCTCCTCTATCTCCTCTCCCTCCTCCTCCTCCTCTTCTTCCTCCTCATCCTCCTACCCTCTTCCTCCTCCTCCCCCTCCTCTTCCTCCTCTTCTTCTATCGCTTCTTCCTCCTCTTCCTCTATCTCTTCCTCCTCCCCTCTTCCTCCTCCTCCCCTTCCTCCTCTATCTCCTCCTCCTCTTCCTCCCCTCTTCCTCTTCTTCCTCCTCCTCCCCTCCTCCTCCTCCTCCTCTATCTCCTCCCATTTCCTACCTCCCTGTCTACCCCCTGTCCGCCCCTGTCCCTTTCATTTCCTGGTCCTAGTATTTCTCTTTCCTTGTGGATTTTATTCCGTCCCTCCATGTCTCCATGTCTCCCTGTCTGACTGTCTGTCTGTCTGTCTGTCTCTCCCCTCCTACCCCTTCATCCCCCCCCCCTTGCCACTCCCCCCTCACCTCCCGTGTCCTCCTTATCTCTTGTCCGTCCATCCTCTCCCTTCACTGCCCCCGCCCTCCCCCCCCCCCCCCCCTTTTCTCCCTTGACGGCCAGCAATAGCCGAGTGGTTAAAGCGTTGGGCTTTCAGTTTGAAGGCCCCGGGTTCGAATCTCGGTGACAGCACTTGGTGAGTAAAGGGTGGATATATATATATATATATTTTTTTTTTTCGATCTCCCAGGTCAACATATGCGCAGACCTGCTTAGTGCCTGAACCCCCTTCATGTGTATACGCACGCAGAAGATCAAATACGCATGTTAAAAATCCTGTAATCCATGTCAGCGTTCGGTGGGTTATGGAAACAATAACATACCCAACAAGCACATCCCTGAAAACGTAGTATGGCTGCTTCATGGCGGGGGTAAATAAACAAAACGGTCATACACGTAAAATGTTAATTTCTGTCTGAGTGTGCATGTGTGCGTGCCTGAAATCTGAATGAATGACACAGGAAACGAATGATGAGCGCCCAGTGGCAGCCGTCAGTCGGCTCAGGCTACCCAGGTAGGCAGCCTGTCGTGCAAATGACACCGTGTTTGTAAAGCGGTTGGAGCTTGGTCTCCGACCGAGGATAGGCGCTATATAAGTATCCACATCAATTAACTCACCCAGTACGGCCAGTCCTCTCTTCTCCTCCACACAGACCCCTAGGATATCCAATGGGTGTCTGAATGACCCAACCATTAGCTTCCGTCGTCAGAATTGTGGTATTCTTTGTCAACATTCACCTCTTCAGTATAAGATCCTTCCGCTTGCAATATTTTGATGATGGTAATTGGAGTGAAACGCTGTTAACGTCGTCTCTTTCGCCGTTCGTATGGAGAGAGTTAAAAAAACAAAAAAACCCCAACCAAACAAACAAAAAAACCACCTCCTCATTTCCTGGTCCAAATCGTGGTCTTTCCACCATATATTTTCTTTCTGTTCCTTATCACGTTCTCGTCATCTGTCTTGTCTGTGTGCCTGTCTGTCTGTTAGTCTGTCCCTCCCCTCTCCTCAATACTACCTCCCCCCGCCCCGCCCCCTACCCCCCGCCGAGCCCCCCCCCCTTTTTCTCCGGGGGGGGGGGGGGGGGGGGGGGAGGGGGGG
>NC_134881.1:40892368-40899868 GCF_041734735.1 Babylonia areolata | reverse complement strand
ATGCATTGGGCACGTCACAGATATTTTTGGAAGTGAAAAGATTAGGTGTTTGTAGTTTCCTCTGATGTTATTTTGACAGAGAGGTATTGGTTTTAATTTTTTTTTTTTTTTTTTTTTTTTTTATTTTTTTTTTAGAGAAAACATGTGCCGTTTGCAAAATCAGATGAAATCTCACTGTCTATAATCTAGAACCGATGGAAAAAGAGAATCATCTCGTCAGTGGTTTTCCTGACTCGTTTAACAGTTAAGATCGCTTTGGATGTAGACATTAGAAACCGCTTTTTCAAGTCAACCAAAAGATACGCATTGTCTGATAACACGTATAATCATGTGTCCTTGATGAGTGTATCCATTTCGGACGCCGCTCCCTTTCTCTCCCTCCCTCCCCCCCCCCTCCCCACACACCTCTCTCTCTCTCTCTTTCTGTGTATGCATGTGTGTATGTTTATTTATGCATATCTGTTTATGTACGCCTGTTTATATAATGTCAATGTATGTATGTGAGCACGCTTGCGCACGCGCGTGTATGCATGTATGTATGAGTGTGTGTGTGTGTGTGTGTGTGTGTGTGTGTGTGTGTGTGTGTGTGTGTGTGTGTTTACATGTGCGTAGGTGTGTGTGGGTGTGCTAATTCAAGTGAAAATGATCTTTACTGAGGGCATGAGAGTAAGATTACAACAAAAAAATAAAATAAAATAAAATTAAAAAAAAAGAAAGAAAGAAAGAAAGAAAGAAATGAAATTAAAACCTTTTTATTATTATTATTATTTTTTTTTTCTTTTTACAAACAATGCAGACGAAATTCTATCGGGGATAAAACACCTCACAAATAGCAATATAATCATATACGGATGATGGCGAAAAATAACACGCGAAAGCAACATCCTTGTCTCAATGAACTAAATATTAATAATTATACAGCGAGGACACACACACACACACACACACACACACACACACACACACACACACACACACACACACACACACGCACACACACACAGGGTGAGAGAGAGAGAGAGTGAGAGACAGAGAGAGAGATTGAGAGAGAGAGACAAAGAGAGAGAGAGACACACAGAGAGAGAGGGAGATTTAGAGAGAGAGGAGAGAGAGGGAGAGAGAGAGACATAGAGAGAGAGAGGGATATTGAGAGAGAGTGTGTGAGAGAGAGAGAGAGGGAGCGAGAGGGAGAGAGAGGGAGAGAGAGAGACATGGAGAGAGAGAGGGATATTGAGAGAGAGTGTGAGGGAGAGAGAGGGAGAGTGGGAGAGAGAGAGACAGAGAGAGAGAGGGAGATTGAGAGAGAAAGAGGGAGAGGGAAAGAGAGAGAGGGAAGAGAGAGAGGGAGAGAGAGGGAGAGGGAGATAGAGAGAGAGGGAGAGAGAGAGAGGGGAGAGAGAGGGAGAGAGAAGACAAACAAGATCGATAGCCAGAAAGATTCCAGAATGGTGACTGTCGGAAGGACACTGAAATATAGTGAGAGATAGACAGACGGATTGACAAATGGATATACAGTCTTGTGTGTGTGTGTGTGTGTGTGTGTGTGTGTGTGTGTGTGTGTGTCTCACTCTTGTGTCTGTGTGTGTGTGTGTGTGTGAGGGGGGAGAGAGAGAGGGAGAGAGAGGGAGAGAGAGAGACATGGAGAGAGAGAGGGAGAGAGAGAGGGGAGAGAGAGGGAGAGAGAGAGAGAGAGAGAGAGAGAGAGAGAGGACAAACAAGATCGATAGCAAGGCACAACACCATTCTCTCTCTCTCTCCCCGGGGGGGGCAGTGTTGTGTTGCACTGTGAGGCACAGCAAGGCACAACACTGTTCTCTCTCTCTCTCTCCACGGGGGGACAGTGTTGTGTTGCACTGTGAGGCACAGCAAGGCACAACACTGTTCTCTCTCTCTCTCTCTCTCCACGGGGGGACAGTGTTGTGTTGCACTGTGAGGCACAGCAAGGCACAACACTGTTCTCTCTCTCTCCCCCCGGGGGGGCAGTGTTGTGTTGCACTGTGAGGCACAGCAAGGCACAACACTGTTCTCTCTCTCTCTCTCTCCCCGGGGGGACAGTGTTGTGTTGCACTGTGAGGCACAGCAAGGCACAACACTGTTCTCTCTCTCTCCACGGGGGGACAGTGTTGTGTTGCACTGTGAGGCACAGCAAGGCACAACACTGTTCTCTCTCTCTCTCTCTCCCCGGAGGGACAGTGTTGTGTTGCACTGTGAGGCACAGCAAGGCACAACACTGTTCTCTCTCTCTCCCCGGGGGGACAGTGTTGTGTTGCACTGTGAGGCACAGCAAGGCACAACACTGTTCTCTCTCTCTCTCCCCGGGGGGAGGGGGGACAGTGTTGTGTTGCACTGTGAGGCACGGCAAGACACAACACTGTTCTCTCTCTCTCTCTCTCTCTCCACGGGGGGACAGTGTTGTGTTGCACTGTGAGGCACAGCAAGGCACAACACTGTTTCGCAATGTATGGTAACGTCTTGCATCGTTTTGTATTGTATCATACCGCACCTTACCGTACCGTATTGTATTGTATTGTATTTTATTTATTGTATTGCATTGCATTATATTGCATTGTATTGCACTACATTGCATTGCATAATCTACGGATTTTCAAAACAGCCACAAAGCCAGAGGAACCCAGCAGAACATAAACAGGGATAATAAAAAAAAAATATTAAAAAAAAGAAAAGAAATGTTTATAACTGGAAGCATTAATGTCATCGTTTTCCGATGAAAGGCGAGACATGCGTCAAAAACATGTCCTGGTGTAATCGCGATACATTAAGTAGAAGTCGCTCTGTTGATACACAAACACTGACAGACAGATACACACACGAACACACATGCACGTACATACATACATACATGCACTCACGCACACACAGACACACACATAGCGCGCGCGCATGCACTCACAGAGAAATAGACGCAGCCACATACACGCAGACACAGACACACAGACAGACAGGCACACGTAGACTATGTAGATTCACACACACACACACACACACATATGGATATATATATATATATATATATATATATATTATGGATATAACTAGACATAGAACACATATCTGGATACAAGTATAGTATTGCATGAAGTTATTTCGATCTCACCAGCACTTAGAACCTGTCTCACAGAGGTTTAACAGAAGCACCAAGATGGCTTGTCTTCGTGATCCATCCACCTCCCCCCCCCCCCCCAAACCCCCCCACACACACATCCCCCTTCGGACATAAAATGTCTTCAAGCTGAATTCACTTCTTTGCTGAGTCGTTAAGCACGTTTTACTGCCATTTCCAAAAGGACCCCCACCCCCCCCACACCCACCTCCACCAATCTGCCCACCCCCATACACACACTCTCTCTCTCTCTCTCACACACACTCTCCCTCTCTCTCCCTTCCTGTCACTCTTTCTGTCTCACACACATCACCACCACCACTACCACCACCACCACACATGCCCTTTACTTTTACTCTCATCCGCTCTTTCTTTATGTCTGTTCCATCTAAGACAAGATTTCGTTTTTTTTTTATATGTTTTTTTTAATTTCTTTGGGAAAAAAAAGGAACGTTTTATTTCTCTCTCTGTCTCTGTCTTTCTGTTTCTCTGTCCGCGGAGAACAGATTTGTTCGGCATACTGATGACAGACCATGAAGATATGATACTGTCACTAACTAAATGTGTATCCGAGGCAGTGAATATACGTAGCCTACAACGTCTACTACCGGTCCAAATACTCAAAATTAATCAGTTAAAAACTTAGTATGGGTTCTACGAGAGAAAAAACCACAAAGGCATAGACGAAAAGGAAGGGTTACATTTGAATAGTCATTTTTATGATGTGTTCGTAATGATATGATGTATTTCGATGTTACAGGCTTAGATAATTATCATATGTTTTATATGTACTTTGTTATGTGTTCGTATTGATATGACGTGTGCCGATGTCATATGCTAAATAATTATTACATGGATGATATGTACTTTGTTTTCTGTGTGCTGTCCAAACCTTGGAGACGAACGACTGGGGGAAAAAAGGCACAGTACCCACCTACCACAAGGACTTTTTAAGCTAATGACAAAATACCAAAGTGTCGCTAATCCCATAGTAGTTTGTTTTGATTCATTTATGGTTTTTGACTCACTTGTGTAAACAAAGTGAGTCTATGTTTTAACCCGGTGTTCGGTTGTGTGTGTGTGTGTGTGTGTGTGTGTGTGTGTGTGTGTGTGTGTGTGTGTGTGTGTGTGTGTGTGTGTGTGTGTGTGTGTGTGTGTGTGTGTGTGTGTGTGTGTGTGTGTGTGTGTGTGTCTGTGTCTGTGTCTGTGTGTCTGTGTGTCCGTGGTAAACTTTAACATTGACATTTTCTCTGCAAATACTTTGTCAGTTGACACCAAATTTGGCATAAAAATAGGAAAAATTCAGTTCTTTCCAGTCATCTTGTTTAAAACAATGCTGCACCTCTGGGATGGGCACAAAAAAAAGAAGAAATGAAGCCTAATTATATGCAAACTGCATTTACTGTTATATATATATTTTTGTATTCTCTAAACTTGGCACTTTCATCTGATATTCTGACCCAACAACAAGAGCAGTCATTAATTATCATTTTTTGTTCAAACAGGAACTTCTTTTGCTAAGCATGGAAGTTTAATTTATTTTGCACACGTTTTGGTGCAGATAGTAAAAAAAGGGAAATTACTCTGTAATTAATGCTAGGGGACTTAATTTGCTTTAAACTGATCTTTCTCATCTTAAACATTACATTTTGAAATTATACTCAATACATAAAAAGCTTGGATTTTTTTTTAAAGTGTATCACAAGTGAGTCTTGAAGGCCTTGCCTCTCTTGTTTTCCATTCTGTTCCATTTTATCTGTTTTGCACCATTTTTGCTCTGGTTTGTACCTACTGTGTCACCAGAGTTTTACAGCTATTGACATGAAATATTTCAGTGTTTTTGTGTTCTCTGCCTGTCTGTCTGTCTGTCTCTCTGTCTCTCCCCACACCACAACCATCACCACACACACACACACCCTTTCCTATCACCTACTCGTTCTTTATATCCTTTCCAACATAGCTGTCCGACAAGCTTTCCTTCTTTAATGCTTTCGAAAAATGCATGTTTTGTTTTCTCTCTCTCTCTCTCCTCCGCTTCTCTCTCTCTTTCTTATATATATCTCTCTATCCCCCCCCCCACACACACACACATACACACACACACTATCCCTCTCTTTATCACACACACACACACACACACACACACTCTCTCTCTCTCTCTCCCTCTCTCTCATACACACACATACACACCACACCACCACCACCAACACCACACCTACCTTTTCCAGCGATCACACACCCACTCACTCTTTCTTTAGGTCTGTTCCAACTGAGACAAGCTTTCTTTTTCTTTCTTTCTTTTTAAAATTCATTTATTTTTTTCTTATACATTTATTCATTGAAGAAGGTAACAGCAACACGACAAATCATCACAGTTAAACGAACGTAAAGAAAAGACATCCAAATAGGGAAACCAGGGGAAAAATGTTTGTCAGAAGAAAAGGATGAAGAAGCAGACAAAACACACACACACACACACACACACACACACACACACACACACACACACACACACACACACACACACACACACACACACCATTGTGCATTGAAACGTTTTGTACACGAAATAATAAACCTAATCTTGTTTTGAACAGAAGTTCAGTATAACTCATAGTACACACACACACACACACACACACACATGCACACACACACACACACACACAAACACACACACACACACACATATATATATATATATATATCTTTATATATATACATATTCATACATACACACACACACACACACACACACACACACACACACACACACACATATATATATATATATATATATACACACGTATTTATATATATATATATATATATATATATATATATATATATATACATACGGATAAATAGACAGATACACATGCATGTACATACACATACACACATATATATTCTCACATATTATACACACACATATATATATACACATGTATCCATATACATACATTCATACATAAACACACACACACACACACATATATATATATATATATATATCTACAGATACATAGAAACACACATATATACATACACATACATATACGCATACATATGCACATACATACATACTTTTTTTTCATAAACACGTATACATACACATATGAATACACACATCCATCATTATGTATAACGCTCTTTCTTTGTTGATCAATTTTTTTCGAAAAAAAAATAATGAAAGAATAAAGAAAGGTAAACATTATTTTGCTTTGACATGACGTGACATTATTTCATCCTAATCGTTCTTGTTATAACTATCCATCTGGCTTCGACATCGGAGACATCCTTTTGAATATAAATCAATTTTCTTTTTGTTGTTGTTGTTGTTGTTGTTGTCTTTTTCTGTTTTGAAGTCTGGGCAATTTGTAATGCTATTATGGGAGAACATAAATCAAATAAACACACGGAACTCAGCGCAGGGGATGAACAGAAGAAGAAGAAGAAGAAGAAGAAACAACAACATCAAAACTTACTTTTTCACGTCTCCAAACAGAAGAGCTGCTGACAATTGACAAAGGGAAGCAATCAAAGTAGCCCTCCAGAGGAAGAATAAGATTAGTAATGTAGCCACTGATTAAGTTCTGCTTTGCAAAATTCGAACTTCTGTGGAAATTGGACAAAATAACGTAAGCTTAGCGTCAGTTGAAATCTTTAGACTGACGAACGATTACACTGAAACCAAGTATGCTTCTAACTGATTTCAGTGTGTGCGTAAACACAACAAATATAATATTACAGTAAACGATACAGAGACTTGATTTAATAGATGTTTGGAGCCTTTGGCTAAAAGGGGATTTGCATTCAAACCGGGGATGGTGTCACACATTCTGAAGACCGGCAAGTTAGTTGCGAAAAAAAGCGTCTGCTATACAGCTTTCAGCTTGTGCTGTGAATTGAGTAGCCAGTCGACGGGCGCAATAGCCGAGTGGTTAAAGCGTTGGACTGTCAATCTGAGGGTCCCGGGTTCGAATCACGGTGACGGCGCCTGGTGGGTAAAGGGTGGAGATTTTTACGATCTCCCAGGTCAACATATGTGCAGACCTGCTTAGTGCCTGAACCCCCTTCGTGTGTATATGCAAGCAGAAGATCAAATACGCACGTTAACTCTTTCCATACGAACGGCGAAAGAGACGACGTTAACAGCGTTTCATCCCAATTACCATCATCAAAATATTGCAAGCGGAAGGCTCTTATATTGAAGAGGTGAATGTTGACAAAGAATACCACAGTTCTCACGACGGAAGCTTAAGGTTGGGTCATTCAGACACCCACTGGACATCCGAGGGGTCTGTGTAGAGGAGAAGAGAGGACTGGCCGTACTGAGTGAGTTAAAGATCCTGTAATCCATGTCAGCGTTCGGTGGG